>NC_056727.1:598983620-599283620 GCF_019279795.1 Protopterus annectens
AAGGCTAAGCTACAGAAATGGACTCTGAACTGTATCCTTCTTGAAATGTGAGAGATTAGGTTGTTACCTGAGCAATGATTTTTTGGAGTCCAATTTTATCTTATTAAAACAATAGCAGAAGTTTTATGTATAGTTTTATTAAAAAAAAAAAAAAAAAAAAAGGAAGCAGAGGTTTGCAAACTTGGTGTGGAGAGTGCATAGCCGGCCTTAGGCATAGGCCAACTAGGCAGCCGCCTAGGGTGACACTGTAGTAGGGGCACTTTTCCACTATTTATTTGGTGTAGGTAGACCAGGATGCGGGCACTGGGTGGTGTCGTGGGGGCGCTGTAGAGCCCTTTTGCCTAGGGCACCAATTGACCTAAGGCTGCTCCTGGGAGAGTGATATAGTGGTCAAGTTTAGTTGAGAGAGAAGGATGGAGAATATGGAGGAGCACAGTTGTCCCCTATGATTCTGAGAAGACAAGGAGCTTGGAAGACAGGGAAGCAACTGAGAATTAGCAGTCTTGTGAATAAGTCAGTGGGGGGTGGGCACTGTATCCCTGATAACAGAATTAATGGTATAAATTGTAGCAAGCTGCTTGCAGCATTGTTAAAAACCCAAACAGTCTCTTTTTTTTTTTGGGTGTGTTACTCAACTTAGAGTTGAGGGGTGTTAGGTAATTGCACTGTGTGCTAGGTGATCCAGCCACAGCTCTGCACTTACCACCCTTACATTTTGTTTTTTTTCTATAACGAGTAGTACAGTGGGGCAGTTAAAGCTCTATGTATTGCAAGGAATTATGTTGTTGATTTTATTTATTTATCTTTCTTGACTGGGTTAGTCCTATTAGGATAGTGCCCTCTTTTCAGAGGTAGTCATACTACTAGGAGAAGTGGCATCTGGTAACTTCCCCTACTCTCTTTGATAGGTGCTGTGGGATCTTTTACAAACCCCCTGCTGTAATGTCAAGATTCACCTCTGTAGCTTTGCTTTCCTCTGCTGTCAAGGTGAATTTCATGACATCCATGTCTCAAACACATAAGTTGGGTATTAGAAACCTGATCATAATCCCATTTCAGATGGTGGTTCTTATGTTAGTAAGTAGATATTGCCCGTGCACTGGCCCAGCAATCAAGGAGCCTCAATCCTCACCACTAACACCAGTGAGGGGTATCCATATGGGGAAAGGATAATAAATACACACACAGTAAAGTACAATTTCCCTTAAGAGCACACAGATCACAGTTAGTCTGGGGCTGGTTTCTCCCTTTCTCTCCGGTCTCCAATAAGACTTCCCACTGACACAGCTATAGGGTCCAGCTCTCAGCCTAGTGGGCAAGCTAAAACCTCCAGCACCCTCTCTGTCCAACCAGTGCTTCGTGTCCCTGCCCAAATAGCTAACACACACACACAGACATTTTGAGATGAGAGTTATATGCAACCACACAGACACTCCTGTGGAAGGCTGGCATAGGTTCTCCAGCTGTGCCCCTTTTACAAAGACTATACGGTAGTACCACTTGCCACCACCCACTAATATTTATCAGCTACTAAAAGGCCCTTATGAAAATGTGTCCAATTATACTGTGCAATATTGTTATCCATATGGTAAGTGTGACTGAACAGCAAGGCTACTGGAGTGGCCTTGTACAATATCACTAAATGCATGCAGTTACTAGAGTTTAAGTTATCTCCACATAAAACAGCCACAGTTGAAAGGTTTAAAAATATTTAATAATAAATAATAAAAACACAAGACAATACTTCTTAATACCCAATGCTAGTCAAGAGTTCAGAGATCACAGAGAAATACTTAAAATAATACAGTAGAAAAGTTCTGACATCATTACAGAAAAAAACGAATCTAATCTTCCTAGATGTTCTTCGTGTTTCACTGTTGCAGTCATTACATTTGGGTAATCCTGCTGGCAGGTTGCCCTCAGTCGGCCTGAATTCCAAAGTCCTGGGTCCTGCGTCGGCTGCTGTCGCCCCTTCCCTGACGTCAGGTCGTCAGGGGTATAAAAGAAGCAGCTGACGCCATTTTCTTTAGTCTTTCTTGCCACACAGTGCCCGAAGCAAAAGCAATTCGCAAGTGCAGGTCGGCCGACTCCTGAGATTTTTGTGTTCGAGTTTCAGATCCGAAGTCTTCAATAAAGTTAAGTACCCTGTTGGGGAAACTTTTTTTCTTGCTTCAGACGGATGTCCGAAAAGGTAAATAATTGTATTTCTTGTGGAAAGCAAATACCTCATAAGGACTTTCATTCTTACTGTATTCCTTGCCTAGACCGTGATCACAATGTTTCTGGTTGTCGGTTTTGTGCTAGATTTAACCAACGCACTATTAAGCGTCTGTATGATTTTGCTTTAAATTATTTTGGACGCCGGTTTAATTATCCAGAAATGTCATCGGATAACCATCAGACTAGCAGATGTCACAAAAAACACAAAGTAAAGGAGAGAGATAGACAGCCGAGGCCCATAACCAACGATGAAGCTTCTCTTAAGCCAGTCGCCGGTTCTCAGTGAGGCGCTTTCGCAGCCCCTGACAAGTCGCAGGCCGCTACCGACTCCCATGTGGAGTCCGCCATGTGGCTGGAAACTCATGGTATTGGAGCCTTGAATACTATTCCTTCAGATGGGTCCTGAGCCGCTGAGAAGGCAGTGGCTTCTGAGGGTGTATTCAGACCTAAACATCTCTACATTAAACCGACTTCAGCTTCAAAGGCAAAGACTAAAACTCCTTCTAAAGCAAAGAAACAAACTCAAGAGCCACGTGGACAGGCCTCTATGCCCAAAAAACAGATGCTCAAAATGGCCGAAGACTTGATTACCTTGATCAGGGGTTCCCATCCCCCTCCTGATAAGAGACCTAGGCAAGAGACTGACTATGAATCTTCAGATCAGGTTTCTGTTTCTTCTGTTTCCTCTTCTGATCAGGAATATTCTCTTCCCCCCTATGAGGATTCTGATGCTGAAGAATCTATACCTTCAGCATCTTCTCCAGAGGACTATTCTTTTGAGGAAACCTTGCATACCATGAGGGAGCATTTCCACTGGGAGAGCCAAGATTTTTCAGAGTCTAAAAAGAGGCTCAGGGATTTCCTTTACCTCAACACAGGCCACTAGCCATTCCATCTGTGTTAGACATTGTAGATGTGTTTTCGGAGTCTAGTCTTACACCTGACTCCTTACCTCCAGCTCCTGTTAAGCCTGACAGATATTACAGGGTTCCTGACTCTCATAAATTCCATTTTAAAAACCCTGCTGCAGACCCAGAAACTATTTCACAGGGTCCCAAAGGAGTTAAGGCTTCCGCCTCTGACAGAGATTCTAGGGCACTGGATAGATGGGGAAAAAAGGTTTACACATCTGCTACCTTGGCTATAAGGGCCTTAAACTGTCAGTTTCATATGCTCAAATATCAGCAACATGTTATGGCATTGCTTAAACAGAAAATGTTATTAAACTCTGAATGTGCAGAAAACAAGGAAATGCAGGATTTATTGCATGCAGCTGAACAGGTTGGAAAGCATACTTTGCAATGTGGTTTTGATTCTTTGGAGGCCTTCTGCAGGGCCGCAGTTAATATAATTAACTGTAATTAGGAGGCATGCTTGGTTAAAGGAACAAAATCTGCCTGATTATGTCAAGGTTAAATTATTACCTGCACCTTTACAACATGGTACTTTGTTTGGTGTTAAGGCAGAAGAGGTGTTAAAGAAAATGGAGGACAAAGCTAAATCTATGCAAACTGTCAAAGATGTTTTTACAAGTACAGTCACCTAGGTTTAGTAGACACTGGCCTACAAAGAATTGCTCCTTTCCCGTGTCAGACCTCAAAGGGCAGATCCATTCGGCCTAGAGGCAGATCCCAGGTGCAAGGTTCATACAGGTCAAAGCAATGGGGTGCTTCTACCTCCAAAGTTGGAGAAGACAAATCACAACCATACAGGAAACGGACCCAATGACTTCCCCCCCCTGCCTGCACTAAGCACTTATCTCCTAGCAACACCCTTAGGGGGAAAAAAATAGCACTTTTTTCTCAAAATTGGCACATTATGACCCAGGACAAGTGGGTTCTAAATATCGTGTCACAAGGCTACAAGTTCCATTTCCATACCCTGCCAAAGGCAAACGGCTGGCCAGATCTGCCAAAAAATCAATGGGCAGAGGCACAAAAACAAGTCTCATCCCTCATATGGACATAAGGACCATTCAACAAGTACCAGAGCAAGAGCAGGGACAAGGAGTTTACTCAAGACTGTTCTTGGTACGCAGAAAGGACAAGGCCTGGAGACCAATACTGGACCTTTCTATTCTGAACACATTCTTGGATATACTAAAATTCAAGATGTTGATTTTGCAGCAGCTTCTGCCCATGCTGGGCAAGAACGCTTGGCTTGTGACTCTAGACCTAAAAGAGGTATACCTGCATGTCCCAATCAGACAATTATGCAGAGGATACCTCAGATTCAAGACTGGCTCAATGCATTACCAATTCTCTGCACTGCCCTTTGGCTTATCTACTGCGCCCGGGGTCTTTACAAAGTGCCTGGCACCAGTACTTGCATTCTGCAGACAAAGAGGAATACAAATATGTCCTTACTTGTGCGACTGTCTAATTCAAGCAGAGAACAAGGACATTCTTCTACAGCATCTGGCATTTGTGAAAAGACTTCCAACATGCCTAGGGTACACAGTCAATGAAAAGAAATCAAAGCTAGTACCCTCTCGAGATATTCCTGGGTGCAAGCTTAAATACAACTGCCCAGATGGCTTATCTCACGCCAGACAAAGACAACTGGCTACGCATTTCAAAATGTTGGCATTAAAGGACCAGTTATCTGCAAGAAAAATTCTGCAAGCTTTGGGCTTCATGGCATCCTGCATCCTACTAATTCCATATGCAAGACTGCATATGAGGAAACTTCAATGGTACCTAAAAAGTGTTTGGACTCAACATTGCCACAGCCTGGAAACGATTACTGTCATTCCCTGCCTGCAACAGGAGTTTCGATGGTGGGCAAAGGCTTGTCACCAAATCAAGGGACAGCCATTTACATTACCCCCAGCCAGGCAGACACTAACAATGGATGCATCAGATTATGCCTGGGGGGCCCACATCGCAGGAAGATGCATTCAGGGCGCATGGTCCTCAAACCAAATGCATCTACATATCAATCAAAAAGAGATGCTAGCTGTTCAAAATGCCCCGACAGCCTTCAAGGCCCTACTTCATCCGGGACAACGTCTGCTAAAGACAGACAACACCATGGTCATGTGGTATATAAGCAAGCATGGGGGGCACACATTCTTACCACCTTTGCAGACTAGCCATGACTTTGTGGGACACAGCATTGACTTACCAAGTACATCTGCAGGCACGATTCCTGCCAGGAAGGAAAAATACTCTGGCAGACGAACTAAGCAGAAACCTCCTGGATCCCCATGATTGGCAGCTGGATCCACAAGTCTTCAGCATGATAACAAGGAAATGGGGATGCCCGGACATAGATCTATTTGCCTCCCCTCACAACTACCAACTAAAAAGATTCTGCACAAGGACTTATCACAGACCAGCATGGAAAGTGGACGCCCTATCTTTCAGCTGGAAAAACCTATCAGTATATGCCTTTCCCCCACTGCCTCTCCTCCCCAAGGTAGTCCTAAAGGGTAGACAGGAGAAGCCAAAAATGATACTGATTGCCCCAGACTGGCCCCGCCAGTACTGGTATCCAATCCTAAGGAACTTGTCTCAATGCCCAGCTTGGACCTTACCTCAAGTACCTCATCTACTGTCCCAGCAAAACAATCCGATCCTGCAGAGCCAACTCAGGACTTTAAAGCTAGCAGCATGGCGGGTAATGTAGTCATACAAAACACACCTCTCAGTAAAGCTGTGATGCATGTCATTTTGGAAGCCAGAAGGCCTAGTACGAGAAAATCTTATGCTGGAAAATGGAAGAGATTCTGTGCTTGGAGCTAGGCACAAGGAACTGATACAGCTGTGCCAAATATTCCACAGATTTTGCAATACTTAACTGAGATGCTGGACAAAGGCCCATCTTTTTCATTTATTAAAATTCATGCCTCTGCCATTTCAGCTCATTTAAATACAGAGCCACCAATCTTTTCTCATCCCTTATTAAAGCAGTATCTCAGAGGAGCCAAAAGTTTAAGGCCTCCAAGGAGATCACCAATGCCTGCATGGGACCTCAACTATGTCTTGGAAAAACTCACCCTGCCACCTTTTTAGCCAGCTGCTACTGCTGATATTAAGTTTTTATCTTGGAAAACGGCTCTGCTTTTAGCAATAACTTCTGCAAGACGAGTTTCAGAGCTTCAGGCACTCATGGCTGTGGAACTTTTTATCATTTTTTATTCAGACAGGGTCTCTCTGAGGACAAACCCAACATTTATGCCTAAGGTGGTGTCCAGTGTGGCTCTTAACCAAACTATTTATCTGCCAACTTTTTATCCAAATCCACAGAACAATGGGAGAGAATTCTGCATTCTTTGGACGTACACAGACAGCTTAGATTCTGCTTGGACAGAACCAAAGTTTTCAGAAAGACAGAACAATTACTAGTGGCATATGCTGCAGGATCACAAGGAAAGGCCATCTCAAAGCAGATTATTTCAAAGTGGATGGGCCACTGCATTCGTTTCTGCTACTTACACCATGGCAAGCCAGTGCCTAAGGGCATTAGGTCACATTCAACCAGAGCTGCAGCCACTTCAGCAGCCTTTCTCAGTGGAGTACCAACCAAGGACATTTTAGAGGCTGCTACTTGGAGTTCAGTGCACACCTTTACAAAGCACTATCATCTGCCACTCTACTCTAAATCCAGGGCAGGCTTTGCCACTGCAGTCCTGCGGGGCCTTATAGCCGCTCCTAATGGTGTTTAGCTCCATCCTTCCAACCATAGCTTTGAGACTCTACCCAAATGTAATGACTGCAACAGTGAAACACGAAGAACATAGTACAGTTGTGTACACGTACCATAAATGTAAATGTTCGAGTGTATTCCCTGTTGCAGTCCAGGTTACCCACCCGCCATCCCCCTTTTTCTTCTGATGGAACCTATCTTTCCTTCTGTGATTTATACAACCTATGTGGTGTATTTGCTTGTAGATGAAGGTAAAGTTTATCTTGGTGCATATATTTTCATATATATAAATTTTGGCTACCCTTTTAGGGGGCACCTGACATTTGGGGCAAGAAAAACTAAAGAAATTGGAGTCGGATGCTTCTTTTATACCCCTGACGACCTGACGTCAGAGAAGGGGCGACAGCAGCCGACGCAGGATCCAGGACTTTGGAATTCAGGTCTACTGAGGGCAACCTGCCAGCAGGATTACCCAAATGTAATGACTGCAACAGTGAATGCACTCTAACATCTACATTTATGGTAAGTGTACACAACTGTACTTTCCTAGCTATATCTAAGAGAAAATACAGTTCTAAAATAAACTTATATATAGAGCAAAGCAATGCTGGTGGTGATGGATGTTCTCAAGACAAAATGCTAAATGCCCTCATTCTTTTCTCTCCTTAAATTGATAACACAGGACCACTGATTCATTTCAGACTACGTCATTTCTTTCTGGTTCCCAGGCTAACAGAAACTCAGAGGTTAATAGCCCTTTTGATCTTGCAGCTGGTCAGAAAGCCAGAGCAGTAAAAGAAATTATACATGTAAATTCTAACCATTATCTTTGACCTCAAAACAATAGGCAGAATCCCTCCCTCTAGACATCTCGGCTCAGAGTTTTAGATCAAAGAATTTCACAATGCTTGACTTATCAGCTTTCTTACAGCAGAGTGCACTGTTATATTTTTTTCAGTTCAACATCCAGTACAGTCTTTTCACATTTAAGAGAACAAGTCTGTGGCTTACATTAATATTTACAAATGACAGATTTATCTACACAATTCTATCTTGCTAGGCTGGCAGCCTTCACCTATCTTCACAGCCTCATCATGTATTGCCTAGTAAATATGGAAATTTCCCTTTATTAGCACATCCTTCACCAGGAAAAGCAGAAGAGGAAGTAATGGTGCTTTTTACATTAAGTACTTAAGTAATGCAACTTGTTCAAGTGAGAAAAGAATTGCGTTGTTCCTTTCCTGTTACCAAGAACTGTTTTGACTGAATCTAATCCTAATATGGCATTAAATATACTGATCCCAAGGATATTGCCAATATCCTGCCAGATCGATTTAGTGCCAACTTCATTCCGTAAAGGGCCCATCTCAATAACAAAAGATTGCCAAATTCCAGTAATCATGGCCACAAAAGTAGAAACCGCACTCTCCAGAGCTAAGAATACAGCATCCATGGGACCAGATGACATCCCGGGCTGTGTACTACATGAACTACAAAATGAACTGGCACCTCACCTAAGTGTCATGTTTAATTATAGCCTCACCTCAGGCTTCGTGCCCACTGAGTGGTGCACAGCTACAGTTATCCCACTCCACAAGGGGGGGATCCACCTTGAATCCCGAGAATTACCATCCCAACAGTCTGACGAGCCTGATCTGCAAGGTATAGAATGCATTATCATGGAACTTATAAAGAAAGACATTGGCAACCTTTCAACACTGGACTCCACCCAGTTTGGGTTCATGAAGGGCCGATCCTGTCTCCTGAACCTGATTGACTTATTTGAATCAGTCTCCAGAGCTGTGGACGAGGGTAAGGTGGTCCACACAGCCTGTCTAGACCTCACCAAGACCTTCAACACCATCCCCTACTCTGGAATCTTAGATAAACTTACTAAGCTGGGCATAAATCTCTACGTCACTCGATGGGTTGCCAACTGGCTTACTGACCAGAACCCAGACTGTAAAAGTAGCCGACTCCAAATCCAGCTCTAGACAAGTGACAAGCGGAGTACCTCAGGGTTCAGTCTCGGGACCGCTCTTGTTCGGCATCTACTTCTCTGAAGTACAGGCCAACACTAAGGAACTGCGGCCAACAAATTTTGCAGATGACTGCAAACTGAGAGCCATTATTGAATCCCCAAATTATGTGGATATTTTGCAAAAAGGCCTTACAGAAACAGATGCTTGGTGCCAGAGCCATGGGCTCAAGCTTAATGCCAAGAAATGTATAGTTATCCCCTTTGGGAAAAAACATGTACCCATGAGTTTACCACATAGATGGCAGTACACTAAACACCAAAAGTGTGATGGGAGACTTAGGGACACTTCTATGTGGCACACCTCATAACTAAGGGTGTTTCATCTAGAAAAAAGGAGGTCATTGTCCCACTATACTCATCCCTCATTAGACCTGTTATAGAGTACAAAGCCCCATTTGGTATGTACGTCACAAGACGTCTGCAACAGCTGGAAAGGCTGCAGAAATACCTCACTAAAAAAATAACAGGCCTAAAGCAGATGCCCTGTGCTAACCATCTAAAAAAACTCCAGCTATACTCTGTGGCATATCGTCTACTCAGAGGCGATCTCTGCTTAACATACAAGGCCATGTCAAACCCTGAGCTGTTGGATATGCTCCACTTAAAGAAATCCCAATCCCTCAGAGCCACACGCTCTGGAGATCTAAAACTTATCACAATGAGCAAAACATGCTGGAGGGATAGGTTCCTGACCCAGAGACTCCCCCTACTCTGAAATAGACTGCCAATACATGTCAAGCAGAGCGCCTCCTTGGCCCTCTTCAAAAGGAACCTTGATGATTGGATGGGAGATAGGAAATTCATCCCGGGGATCATTCAGTCGTCCAGCTAGACAGGGGTCCAGGGAAGTAAATATTGTGGGAAGAAATATCCAGGAAATTGTTATAGCTAGGCTTGTATATAGGCCCTATGAACCTATATCTAGAGTTATTTTGACAAAATGTAGTCCAGGCATCCTGTTCTGTGCCATATTCCATCTGAGTAGAAATGTACTTTGTGTGAAACATTTAGTTTTGTTTCTTTTTAAATAGATGATTATTTTAGAAGTGGTATTCTTTTGTTATAAGGCATTAAAATGAGACACAGCTGAAGAATTATTTCTGTAGATGACTTCCCCCGATTGACTAGTTTAATAAAGAAATCATAAAGAACAGCTGCAAGGTATTGGTTACACTGCCAGTATCCATTTTGTACAGTTTTCTTTACACATACTTTTCAAGAAAAAGAATTACGGCAGGTGTGACCTTTAGCCTTAAGAAATGGAGGGTGTAGCCATCTGTGTCTACTTGCCAATACTGTAACTATTCATATAGACCATGAACAATTAATTTGAACTTTGGTGCTGTGGATTAACTAGAAACACTTGTAGAAAGAAATAGGATGCACTTATAACTGATGATAAAAGAGAAAAAGATCATGTTAGACATGCATCCCATTGTTTCTTTCGGTATCTGTCACTCGTAAGTGACTTATGTGACAGCTGTGAATGTACACATCTTCATACTTCTGCCTACCACTGGGCTCTCATGAAGAGCATACATCAGATTTTATAACTGAGAACTGCCTGTGACAGTTCACAGATTTTTCTTTTTGACTGTTGCTTTGCTTCTCTAGTTTTTGCAGGGTACAAAATGGGATTGTGAGGAGGCAAGGAGGAAGAGTAGTGGTAGTAATCATCTGAGATAATTGGCTAGTTGTTATGAAGTACTTAAATGTAAGTGCATCCTCCATTCTTTCTGGCATGCGTATGCATCTGTGTCTGCTCAGTTGTATTTTCCATTGAAACTTGGGAGCTTTTTTACTGTGACCATTATTTCACAGCTTTATGCCTCTCACTTCCTTATTGTTTTCTCATTGTCTTGTACTCCTTCCTGCATGCATTTGTCTGTGTGGAAATGGGTTATAGTTTTGACATGTGTACAGTTCATTACATTTCTGTTTTTCTTTCTTTTACTGTAATGCCTGATGCTTTCAGTTTGGACTTGAATTTGCTTCCAGTTTGGTTGTCACTGTTTTATTAATGACTTGAGGACAAGGGTGTAGCCAGGATTTTTGGAACTGTATACCAGCTTTGTGTAAGGAAAAGCCTCTCTTCACAGTCAGTGCATTCATTAGGTTTCAGCTTACAGATTTTGAAATGTACCTGTGATATTATAGACAAATGGTGGTGGTGTTAATCATAGTGCATGCTGTGGCAGTGTAGACCTTTTTCCCCATTCAAATAAGAAAGAACCACAAACCAATTAGAATTAGTCCACCATTCAGTAGGTAAGTTAAGTTTCTTTTTGTTGCACTCCTCCGTCAACTATTAAGTGGAGCAACATGGGTAAAACAGGTGTATTTTTCAGCTCATTGATGTAGCTGGCACTTTGTAATTACATACCCCTATGGTTTCTACTTTGAGGAAATCCTAATTGTATGAAACATGGGGCAACCATCAGTACCCCAGTTTTTGTGGAGCATTGCAGTGCTTCAGGTTATGAACCCCCAAGCAAATATAAATGGTTGCACTTGCAGTGTGGGGGTGGGTGGAACTTGAGAGTTTCAGAGGATATTCAAGGTTTAGACCTTGAAGGAGGCACCAGATGGTGACAGGAAAGTAAGAACGCTACATATGAAACTGAATAGATGAATATGACAGGCGAGATCAGAGCCAGGTTTCATGAAATAGCCATTTTGTCATGAGTAAAAGATTACCCCAGCTTCCTCAGTGATCTTCCCATTTCTCAAATGTTATCTCGATGGGATACAGTGCGAGTAAATTTAACTCCATCAGTAAAGTCCAGCTGCAGCTGGACCTTAAACGTGGAATGACAAATTGCTTTATACCAAAGAAAGGCTATATCTTAGCAACCTTTGTTTGTTTGCTTATATTGGAAGGGGGTATGGGGGAAAAACCTCATTGATCTACTATTCAGGAATAATAAGATACAAGCGTTATACATAGCCAGACAAATACATTTGGAGTCATTAGAAGATTAAACAGAGTCACTGCAGTAAATTGAATTCAAGGTATGGAAACTAACAGTCTGTGGAAGCATGAAGGCAAAAAAATGCCTAGTTAATTTATGCACATTGCAGTATAATTGGCAAGATAGTTCGACAAATATGTGTATGGAAACATCGAGCACATACTCATTAGTCATTGTTAAATATAGCCTGTTAATTAACACAGGTGAGATAGCAATAATTTTAAGTGATGGAAGACCACAATAGGTAGGACAGGAGAGTTTAGATGGGTATGCATATGGTAAATGAGAAACCTTTTAGGTAGGCACTTGAACTGCACATGCAGGACCAGTTTCTGAAGAAATGATTAACTAGGGCCTTCCTGAATAGGTATTTTTCTGCAGTTTGGCAGACTGACAAACAAAGATTGTTCCATACTTTTGAGACCACTGCTGAGAATATTGAAGGATCACAGTAATTTTAAGAAGATTGGGTTTTGATGAAATGTAGTCTTAGAGTGGATCGGAGAGTATGCACTTTCCATTAAGGATTTCATCATAGGATATACTGTAAAGAAATGCAAATTAGTTTGCCTGCCTCTTGTCAGTAAGTTTGAAAGCTTTCCAGCCAGGCACAATAAAGAGATTTAGAGGCATCCCTAGAAGCAAATTTAGCTGTTATAGTGCAACACTAGCCAAGGAATGAGAACTGAATAAGAATTACTGAAAAATATAAGAGGGGTATGGAAACTTTGGGTTAAGTATGTTCTATTCTGCTGTACTACTTAGTCATAAATTTTTCACTTTGTAAAATATACCAGGGTGGCTCAGTAGGGGGTATCATTCTCACCTCACAGCAAGACGTTCTGTTCACTTCTTAGCTAAGGTGCTTTTTGTGTGGAATGTGGGTTTTCTGGTTTCCTATGGTTATTCTGGTTTCCTTCATTATCTCAAAGACATGAAGTAGGTGGTTTGGCAACTCTAAATTTTCTGCAAGTGTACATGTCGACAGTGTGGGTCTGAGACGGACGAAATGACTATTTACGTCTGTGTTCTGCTTGCCTAGTAAACTCAGTAGATGGCTACAGTTGTTCATGGAGTTGTTACATCCCAAGTTGCTAGTGTGCAGAGTGGGTGGTTGATTTTTAATGTACAAATCAGATTCCATGTATAGATGCAAGTTAACAGCCAAAAGTTCAACAAAAGGCATTAAGAGTTAATGTCATCTTTGGACTGTATTTTTTAAACACCTTTATTAAAGTATCACAGAAGGCATAGACACGCATACATTAATGGAAAAGAAAACAAACCATATTAACATTTTCATACATTATATATTACATGCATTTTCTTTATTTGCTGCAACTGTTGTTCATCCCAACTTTACATAAATTGCTAAATACCTGCCTTCCCTTAAACCTCACTCATCCTCCTTTTAGATTTTATTCTGCATGTATTCATGGCCATCATTCTCACTCCCCATACCTCTCAACCTCTAACAGTAGGAAATCTGGACAAAGTATAAGATAATGGGGGGGGGGGGGGGGACAAAGTCACAAAATCAGGGACAAATTTTAAATATTGCTGTTGTAACTTAGAAAGTTGCTACAGTAATAGGTTTTGCATCAGTCTGTATTTTTTGAAGGATTTGAAGTCAGAAGCCCAAATGTATGTTATTTAGTGATTTCAGTTCTTAGAAATTTACCAGAAAATCTCAAATTTTGAGAAATAGACAAAAAATATGATGTGTAAATCTGAACAGCTGAGAGGTATGCCACTGATTCAGTGGCACTTTGTTACCTGCTAAGGTAATCCAGTGCTGGCCAGCTTTCAAAAGCTCAGACTCCCTTCCCTTTCTCTTCCCTTGACAGCCGATTTGCTGAGTATATCCTGAGAATGAAGCATTCAGCTGTCACAGGAAGTGAGTGTTGTGTTTTTCTGCAATCCGAAGAAGAAAGTCATCTGACTCGTATGATCCAGTGCTGATTTTTCCAGCTTACTGCACAGATAAAGCCATGTGGGGACCCCTTCCTCTCATTTTATTATTCGGTTTATTCTTTTTCTATTATTTTTGTTAAATATTTTACCATTTGATTTTTGTCAGTGCTTACAGTAGACTGCTGCTAGATACCGGGGGCAGTCTTGTGCAGGAAGAACCACAAATTAAGCACACTTATTTTTTTACTGTTACTCTGTTTCTGTTTTATTTTCATCTTTTGACAAGAAAATATTGCTGAACTTTTTTTTTCAGCATTTATGCGTTATTTGGTGTGTGTGTGTGTGTGTGCTTAACACTGGCTCATGATTTTACCAAGAAATAATTTATTTGAATATACTTTGGAGATTAAACTCTGACAAGAAAATATAGTTTAAATTCCTATTAAGTGTTATGGTAATTTAATGTGGTTAGTGTGTGGTGATAATTTGTCACAGTGGTTCGGCACATTGGTTGCTTTGGTGTTTGGACTTTGTGTACAGAAAATTCTTTAACTTTTGTCAGTTGTAAAAGAAATCTAAACACATTTCAAAACTTTTTTTGTGATAGGGCAGTTTGGCAAATTTTAGTTACGGGGGCATACTTATCGATAGAAAGTTTTAAGTGCTTTTTGTGATGTTATCTAGTGCTGTCAGTTTATTATTGTGGCAGGTGCTGTCTCCCCCTTGACTTGATGGATCCTAACTCTGGTAACCCTTCCCATCTAGTCCAGTTGCATCTACAAAGAAAAAAAAAACATAAAAATATGCCTTGGCTTATAGTTAGTGTTACTGTTGGGTTAACTGCTTGGCCCCCAGACCATTTACCTTTTGGCCCATGTTCCTCTTGTGTAGCTTTGCAAGCCACTATAGAATAAGGTTTAGGCACATCTGGGGCTGTTCCAGTACCTGGCATGGGTATAAGAGAACCAAACTCTTTATGTGCAGTAATAGTCTGGGGTAAGAGACCCCTCGACGGACATAATACTCTGTCCCTAGAACTGTTATCTAGTAGTGAAGTTCACAAGAAAAAAGAAGCTTTGTCTTGATAAACAGATTATAGCTGTTTATATGGCTGGTGTAGTCTTTTTGGCTAACATTGTTCTGCAGACAGCTAATTCTAGTGGTTGTGTTCTCATACATGGTTCTGCTGCTAATTTTGGCTTAAGACCTTTCTTTTCTTTCAGAGAATTATGAGCAAATCTGATAAGGACAATAGTGATTTCCTGTCTGACGTAGTCCAGTTACTCTAATTCTTCAGAAGATGAACCTTTGCTTATGTCAAAATAAGTGTTCACGTTTCCTCAGATGACTGCTAGATTTAGTGATGTTTTTGCTTGGGAACCGTCTGGAGCTAGACCATATATATTATTTTATAGAAGACAAGATGCTTAATCCTGTGGCTATCTCCCCACTTACCTGTCTTAGAAGATATTTATAAAGCTGCTTGCAAGACAGCAGTAGCTAGTCCATCAGTCCCTAAAAAGGCTCAGAGAAAATATAGGGTCTTGGCGGATATGACTAGTCTCTTTTCTCCTTTAATTGCAGACCTATTTGCAGTCTCCATGGCTACCTGCTCAGGTAAAAAAAAATCCTTGGCTTCGGCTAATCTAGTGCTGCCTAATAAAGAGGAAAAATGGTTAGATCTTCAGGGCAAAAGGATGACTCTAGCAATCTCGCTGTTAGAATGTTAAATTATCAAGGCTATATGTAGAAATTTATTTTACAGTGTGCATACAGTTTGGATGATTTTGTTGCATCCTTACTTGCAGAACAAAAGTCTTAATGAATGAAATTCTTTCTAATTTGACTCAGGTTTTGAAACATTTTTTGAGAGGTGTTCTTGAATGTGCAAGAAATACTGCTTTTTCTTTTCTGTTAAGACAGTATGCTTGGTTAAGTAATCAGAATTTTTGGAACAGGAACTGCAGTGGTTGGGGGATCAACTGTCCCTGAATCCAGGACTCCCTTTGTTTCGCTGTTCAGACCCCAGTCTAATCTGTCTAGACTGGACTCTTCAGATTTTGTATGGGGAGCAGTGTTCATGGGAGTTGGTGCATGGCTTGCAGGGTCCTCAGGAAGTGCCAAAGCACATAAACATAAAAGATGTTAGTGATTCATGCCTTAAAAGTTCTACACTACCTAAGGACTCTGGGCCCTCTTCTAGGGTTTATGGATAACACTACCATGATGTGGCACCTGAACAAGCAAGGGGGTTACAAGGACATATCTTCTTTGTCATTTGGCACTGATGACCTGGGAGCTGGCTGTGTAGCATTCTCTGACTTTTCAAGTATCATACATTCCATCAGAGCAAAACACAGTGGTAGACAGGCTAAGCAGATCTTGGACAGATGGACCCTCATGAGTGGAAGCTCCATGTAGAAGTCTTCCATGACTTGATCCAGATGTAGAGAACATATCGAGCAGACTTATTCACCTTCTTTCAAAATAGACAACTGAAAAAATTATGTTTAACATACTTGCATCCATGTTTGGAAGACAGACATTCTTATCATTCCCATTGTAGGGAAAGTAACTGTATGCATATCCACCCTTTCCAATGATTCCCAAGGTACTTGTAATAATTCAGAAAGGATTACCAAAGATCATTATGGTAACCCCCCTTTTGGTTCACCTATTTAATGGAATTGGCTAAGGGCAGTTCCTATAAGCTTCCACACAGATTGGATATGCTTACACAGCATCAGTAGTGAATGATACACCCCTGTTTAGATAAGTTGCAGCCAGATGATTTTATCTTGATAAATTTTAGGCATTTGTTCCATGAGGATGTGCAGCAGGTATTTAAGGAGATGAGCAAACCTTCAACTCGAAAATCTTGGTTTGGTTTACAAGTGGAAGAGGTTTGTAGATGGTGTCTAGCCAAAAGCAGAGGTACTGAAAGGGTTTAATCTCTTTATTTTTGTGAGCTTACAGATGGTTTGTCATATGCTTCTGTCAAACTGCATCTTGTGGCCATCTCAGCTTCTCTGCCCACGGATCCCGCTCTTTCATTTCTTTTTATGGTCAGATTATAAAAGGAGTGCTGCTCGAAAGACCCCCTCAAAAGCAAATTCCTCCTCCCTGGGATCTCAGATTTGTTCTTGAAAAACTGGTCTTGCCTCCTTTTGAACCTGCCTCTCAGGACGATTTATGGTTCATTACTTAGAAGACTGTATTACTTGTTGCTCTGACATCTGCAAATTGAATCTCAGAACAGCAGTCTGTCATGGTGGACCAATCCTATCTGATTTTTCACAAGGACAGGAGTGTAGTAAGCACTAATTCATCATTCATGACTAAAGTTGTTTCTGAGTTTATTTTGCGTAAAGCCATCAATCTTCCAGTGTTATATCCTGATCCAAAAAACAAGGGAGAGAAGATTTAATGTACCTCAGGTACTACCTTGACTGAACAAAGCCCTTTAATATTGCTGCACAACTCTTTCTCCTATACGGGGACTAAGAAAGGTCAACTTGTCTCTATAAGCAAACTATTGCACGATGGTTGTCCTCTGCTGTTTTCTGTTACTTCCACCATAGTTGACCTCTTCCAGGCAAGGTTAAGGCTCACTTCACTAGAGCCTAATCCTGTATGATGACATATTGGAAAGGGGTGGACTCTAGAAGCATTAGAGATGACAACCCAGTCCTGTGTTCATACTTTCATAAAGCAGTACAAACTGGATTCCTTTTGAAGATCCAGGGCAGGTTTTGCTAGGACTATTCTCCAAGGGCTCCTCAAACCTTATCCTTCCACTTCTCAGATAGGGTAAGCTTTGAGAATCTACCCATAATTCCACTGAGGCAGTGGGACTGATGAACATAGTATAATTGTGTAAGTCCTACTTGCCTGTAACAGATGATGTTCAAATTCATCGCTTCATAAGTATTAGGCTAGTTGCCCTTGTAGGTCATTTTAAACCTATCCGTTTCCCTTGGGTCTATATTGAATCAGCGAACGCTGATTTATCGACCTTGTTGTGACTTTTGGCTTTTCCCAGTTAGGGGTCGCCACAGCGAAACTCCAGTCTGCTAATGATTGGTAGTTGATTTTTACGTGCCAAGTTACCAGCCCTGACGCACAACCTTCAACGAAGGTACGCTGATTTATCGACCCTATTTAAGCGAAAGCTTACAATCTCGAACACTCAGAACAGCGATTTTTTTTTTCCCCAGGAAAAAAAATCACTTGGTTATCTAACAGTGTCGTACCTCGCGGGCGGTTCTGCGCAGGTTAGGACGTGTCCACGGTGATTGGCAGGTCATCATACATCTGATGAACTGCTAATTTTACACTCTGCTAACGTTATGTAATTATTATTTTATTGTCTTTACATGACATAGTTTCACTGCCATGTTGTTTACATTAATAACCACTAATTTTACACTCTCCTAACGTTTTAAACAAGCATGTTAATTGACTATATTGACTCTATAATGTTAAACATTATAGGTAATAGAAGTTCCACTGCCGTATTTTGATGAATAATTGCTAATTTTACACTCTCCTAACGTTAATAATAATGTTAAACTACATGTAATGATAGAAATCTTCTGAAAAGAACTACCTGCCACAAAAGAACTTGTAATGCCTTCTTGGACATATTAGACAAGTACCAGGATGTGCACCAGGAAGAACTGGGTGTCCGTAATCATGCCAAGTAACTGTTTAAGCCTTAACTGCAATTGATTTGCGTTGTTTACCATTCCAATAAACTTGGTTCTGTTATTGAATTTCATTCTGGTGTTTGTATTTAATTTTCTGACCTTTTTTAAATGTATGTCATGCTTTTTTAACCTTGTCTGATTTAATGATGTACTGATTTTCATTAACTACATTTGATTTTCATTGTTTGCCATTCCAATAAACTTGGTTGTGGCATTGACTTTTATTCCGGTGTTTGTATTTAATTTCTCTGCCCTTTTTAAATATATGTCATGCTTTTAATGCTATTTTATGTCTGTTTCATTAAATAAATGTGGTTGTGGCATTGACTTTCATGTTGCAGCATTTGGAGTAATTCCGTCTGTGGATGCAAGAAGAGAAATGTAATTAAAAAATATATCTTCAGAATATGTAACTTGTATTGCTATTGCAGTAAGTCTGAGAAAATCATGGTCTGTTGTGAACTTTTCATACTGGATCTGACAGTGTTTTGAGTATAATATTTTAAATATATGTCATGCTTTTTACGCTGGTTTATGTACATTTCATTAAATAAACATTGAATTTCATTCCGGTGTTTGTATGACATTTTTCGGCTTTATTTTGTGTATTTCATTTCATTCTGGTGACAGCTGCATGACAGCTAATTACTATTAATGTAGCTTTGTAAGTAATGGGTGTGTTAGGGATGGGGTTTGCTACTGCGCATCCTGCGAGGTACTACCCTGTTAGATTACCCTCTGTTCACCCCAAAAAAAAAAAAAATCTTAAAACAGTATATAATGTGGGTGCCTTCGCCCCCTACTTAAATATACCAACTCTGAGATCGCACCACAGTGGAGGAAATGGCAAACTCCCGAAACCGGCCCAGCGATTTTTTTCCCTGGGGAAAAAAAATCACTGTTCCGGGTGTTTGGGATTGTAAGCTTTCGCTTACATAGGGTCGATAATCAGCATTCGCTGATTCAGTATAGACCCTTTCCCTTTTTGTGCTCAAAATAACCTATCCCATGTGGTCACCCACCAGATGATCAATAATTATATATTATCCCTAATGAGAATAATTGGGATTATACCATAGAAAATTGGTGGGGACCAGTGCAACCTAAAAACATGTCCCCAATTACCTTTATCTTTCATCACACCTTTCCACTTTTTTATTATCATCCCTTACCACTTTGACTTGTACCCTTCTGCTTGTGTTATATATATGAACCTAAATTGTGTTGCTGTAAAATGTCCATACAAATCAATCAATCATTACCCACCCTGTTTTATGGGGAGGATCAACTCGTCCAACTTAATTCTCACCTTCTTCCCTTCCCAGGTAAATTCCTTCAACTCTTGTAGTTATTGTCCACAACTTCTGATATGATTGATAAAAAAATATGCCTAGCTTGCATGTAAAAACTAAATGGACTTAGAAACATTTCACTGCATGTATCTTACTATCCATATCCATAAACAAGTGCTTCCATTTTTTCAGATTTAGTATGAGTACTTGTTTCCCACATACTCTTAGCAGCCTTACCAGAATCCTTTTAAATCCATATACCTATATACTTCATCCTGTATTGCCCCCATAAATATGGCTATTGGTGAACCAGTTTGTGTGTGGGTACATAGTATACTACTATAGTCTTGGTTTTAGCTTCATAATTTTGTATATCCCCAAAAAACTTGATATTGTCTCAAAATGTTGCATGACTCTCCAAAATTTCCTTTTCTGGATTTATCAATGCAAACTAATGTCCTCTACAAATGCAGCCATTTTTTCTTGATTACCATGCCAATGATATCCTTGGATTTTTGAGTCCCTTATTTTCCTTGACAGTGACACTAAATGTAAAGCAAATAACAAAAAGAAAGAGGACCTCCTGATTTGTTCCTATTTTCAGACATAGCTTATCAGAGAGGAACCCTCCCACTTTAATTTCCAGCCTGTGATCCTTCACATATCCTCTTAATTAACCCTGTTATTGTACCAGGGAATGCAAATGCTTCCATTGCCATACTCATAAAATCCAAGCTTGCTCTATCAAATACTTTCCAAGTATTTTCTTATGATCTGCTTCCCTCTGGATCACCATTGTTCTGTGAATGTTGTAGTGTTTACCTCTGCTCCGCAAATCACAGAGTTGGGTGGGAGGTTGGCATAATTGTTAAGGTGTTTATCTTACAAACAAAAGCTGCAGAGTTTGATTCTCACATGGGGTTAACTGGCTAGGCTTAAAGTGGTCCACAAGGACAGTTAGCCTAGTACTAATCTGTGAACCTAAATGAATATATTATCAGTTTTGGAAACACCTTTGCCTTTCTCTTTATCTAATATAGACATAAGCACTACTTTTTATTCACTGTTTATTGAAATGGGTCTATATGAAGCTGGGTCTGACTGGTCTTTGCCCTTTTTGGATGATAGTCACCACAGGTTTCTTCAAAGATGCTGGTGCTTCCCCTGATTGTAAGTACTATTAAACAAAACCTTCCAGATCTTTACTACTTTCTTCTCTCTTAAGTTAAAAAAATTCCACAAGAATGTCATTAGTTCTTGGAAACTTCCCAATAGATTGATTATACATTAATGTTTTTATCTCGTCTCCTCCTAATTTAACTGTTGGTTGTTGAGCCTCCACTTTCTCTAACCTTTGCATAATTTTCTTCAATAAATGTTTCCATTTGTGTTTTTTCTTGGTTTCTACATTTGTCTGCTTAATACATAATATCATAAAATTTCCAAAATATTTCTAAACCTAACATCCCTGGTTGATTTTTTTGTCATAGTCTCCCTATGTTTGGTGACGACTCTTTATACTTTCTGTTGCCTAAATAGTTGTGCTAAAAGATTTTGCTCTCTGGAGTTATCAGAAAATCATTCCTTAACAGCAATAAACTCATGCATGTCATCCATATACTCCCTCATTTTCACTTTAGCACTTTGCAGTTTCTCTTCTTCTTGCTCTGAGATTCTCCTTATTCCAGTGTCTAATTTTAAGTTCATTGCCCTATATTTTTATCGCTGCATAATCTGAAATAATTAATGGATGTGTCAAAGCTTTCAATTAAATGCATGTGTTCCTGTGAAATATAATTTCTATCCAGTCTAGCCAAGTTATTATACCTTTGAGCATAGTATGCAAAGTTTGTCCAAATTCTACTGTATTCACATTTTCATATCAAATATTTTCATAAATGGCTTCAAAGTTCTTCTTTCTCTTGTTATACATTCCCTTCTAGATCTCACTTATACATCCTTACTGTTGCAAATCAAGTTCCATTCCCCACATATCAATAACATTCCTTGCTGAAAGTTTTGGGAGAAATAATCAGCTTTAAGATCTAGAATAGCACTTTTTGGTGAAATATAAACACACATGCCAGGATAATCCCCTATTAACTTAACACAAAACTGTGTACATTTTCAACAAATGAAGTTGAACTCTCCAGATAGGAACAACTTGCCCCAAATTAACAGCTGGACCCACAGGCAGTATCTCATCTAAAGTTAAGGTTACCTACAATAAAGCTTAGACTGTTTTCTCAACTGTGATAGTTTTTTTCCTTTATGTTGCTATCTAGAGGAGAAAATTACTTTAGTTACTGTTTTATTCAGTAGAAAGCCAGACTTATCTGCCATAATTGCAGTTTACTGGAATGTACTTTAAGATCTTTTTAGTTATATCAGGGAATCAAGGACAGAACCCTAAGGGACACTGGTTCAAGGAGAGACACATAGCACTAGCCCTTCTGACTTCTTGGGCCCTGTTTTTCATATTCTAATGAGCTGTCATCTTATGGATTCCCCAAGTTCAGAAATGACCAGATGGTAAAGAAGTGGTAGTATGGTTAACTGTCTAAGGCTTTTTACAAGTTAAGAAATACTGCTCCACGTATTTGACTTTGATTTTGCCTTATTGTGCAAGAAGTGAATAAAGATTAGTAGAGCTATTTCTGTGCTGTGCTCAGGACATAGTCAATGTTGTGAAGTCAAGAGGAATGATGCTCATATAAGCAGTGAAATACTATAGAATGGATATACTTTTCAGTGATTTTGGCAGCTTTAAGGTAGCAGGTGACTGGATTCTTTACAGCCCCTGGAATATTTGTTTTTATTCTTTGTTGACCAGTTGTGTGGGCTGGTCCTTTGACTCCTTTCAGCCATAACCTCGAAGCATTAAAGTACAAGCAAATGATTCAGATGCAGTCCTTCAAAGATTACACAAAATATACAGAATTTGGTTGTACAACTTTTTGCATAGGCTAACATCTTCTGTTGTCTAATAATCTAAGCCAGTTAAAGTACCATGGATTCTTGTAAGTGCTGTAACACCTGTACAGAATAGTCTGTAGGAGAGAAATTGGAATCGGGAGATGAAAAAGAAGTACAACCTCAGGACTGAAGACAGGTGCAGTAATGGAAAACACTGGGCCAAAGTTTTACATACTGCTTTAAATGTTATGGCAGTAGTGTAGTTTGACAGCTGCACACTTCTACCCTAACATTGTAATCCTTTGTCACTGCCATTAAAAAAAAATCACTGTCTGATGCTAACTTATCCATCACCAGAAAAACAAGCATATCAGAGCTTTGGCCGACTCACATCTACCTGAAATCAGCTGGACGTATAAGTGAATTTAAGTACACTTTTATCTGCTCTTTTGCATATAGTACTGTATTTAATGTATTTATTTGTTTTTTTTTCACTGAATATTAACTCAACTGAAGTTGTGGCTGTCTCTCTACAGTTAGTTCCCCACCCACCCTCCCTGTTCTTGTTTTGGTATTAATGTTGGTGGTGACTTATCAGTGGGAGTGGTAAACACTAGGTAACCTATTTACCACAGGAGGAGTGGTTTCTGCCCCAGACATTATAGTTTATTGGCCATTTGGGAAGCTTTTCCATCTCTTTCAACCTTCTGATTTAAAAGCCTGTGTTTGCTCTTGTTTCCTGCCTTTCCTGTTACTAGTCTAGTCCAGGTATAGATTTGCTGTATCCAGGACTTTTTGTAAGCTTCTGAGCCCCCCAAGCCTTTCCGTGTTGGAGGGAAGCCTTCTAGCTTATCAGTGGGAGTGGTAAGCATCAGGTAGCCTATCTACCACAAGGGGGTGGTCCCTGGCCCAGAAATTGTAGCTGTTGGCTGTTTGACCAGTTTTTTTTTCCATCTCTTTCAACTTTCTGGTTTGAAAGCCACACTTATGCCTGTTTCCTTCCTTTTCTATAACTAGCCTAGTCCGGTTACAGAGTTGCTGTGTCCAAGATTGTTAGTAAGCTTCTGAGCCCCCAAGCCTTTCTGTGTTGGAGGGAAGCCTTCTAGCTAGTGGTAAGCATTAGATAGCCTATCTACCACAAGAGGAGTGGTTCCTGGCCCAGAAATTGTAGCTTTTAGCCGTTTGGGCAATTTTTTCATCTCTTTCAACGTTCTGGTTTAAAAGCCGCACTTGCGCTTGTTTCCCACCTTTCCTATAACTAGCCTAGTCCAGATACAAAGTTGCTTTATCCAGGACTGCTGGTAAGCTTCTGAGCCCCGCAAGCCATTCTGTGTTGGAGGAAAGCCTTCTAGCTTATCAGTGGGAGTGGTAAGCACTAGGTAGCCTGTCTACCATGAGAGGAGAGGTTCTTGGCCCAAAAATTGTAGTTGGACAATTTGTCCATCTTTTTCAACTTTCTGGTTTAAAAGACCACATCTGCGTTTGTTTCCCATCTTTCCTGTAGCTAACCTACTGGGTAGCACTAGAAAGCCTTAAACTGATACAAGCCTTCTAGCTTAGGAGAGAGACTTTGGAGTGATTAAGTATCAGTTTTTTGTACTTTCTTGCTGTACTTAACTGTTTTCTGCCTAAACGCAGATTTTCCATCGTTTATTGTGAATTAAAAGCTTGTTTTTTTCACATATTGTACTTTTTTGGCTGCACTTTTAAAAAGTTGTTTTTTGTTTAAATAATTTGTTTAACTGTTGTAGGCTACACACTAAAGTGCGATAGCCTTTTCTGATTGTTTGTAGTCGTTTAAAGCTGTTTTAAGTGTATTTTTTACTGTTTTTGCCTTATGTTTTCAAAAAAAAAAAATTCCTTGTTTCCTGCCTTTCTAAGCTAGTATAGTCTAGTTTTCAGGCTAGTGCTGAATTCAGGGCTGTGATACTAGTTTCTGAGTTGCCCATACCTTACTTGGATAGAAGGAAGTTTCTCTGTTCACCTGTGAGAGAGGAGAGCTTTGAGCAACCTATCTGTCCCTGGAGGAGTGGTTCCAGCCCAGAAGTTAGTAGTTTATTGGCCATTTTAGGCTAATTTCTCTCTCTTTCATTTTCCTACTATAAAAACTGTGTTTGCATGATTTTTGCGGACCAGGCAGTGCTGGTTAGCTACGGTTAAATTATTCACGGCTCCACTAAGTCTCCTCTTCAGTTTTTCCCCTTGAAACTAGTATAACTCTCAACCTAAGCACTCAAAAAGCACAGCCCACCACTTGCTCAGACCTAATAGCAAGCACTAGTGTACCCTGACACTGATTGCCCAACAGGGCAAGGCTCTTTATTCACCCCTCACCAACCAAGCGACTAAGCAGCTCACCCTACTCTTCAGGCATGACCAAAGGGCAAATCAGGTGCACACACCAGTCCAGCTGGTGAATCTGGGTATCCTGAGGCAATGTTACAACAGCCTCATGTACACAGACAACCCTCTCCTCCTACCACAAAACACTAACATATGCGAGAGATGCAATTATACAGCCAAATGGGAAGCTAAGCTGTCTCCACCCAAGACTGGAACAGACAGTCAAGAGGAAAAGGTTAACACTTTCACCACAACTCCAGCCGCCCACAGACCTACTAAAACAGCACTGGCAAAAAATACACATAAATACACAGCCATACTCGGAGGCTGTAAATAAAAACCTGCAAAAGCATCCGAGACCTCCAAAGCAGACACCCAAACAACCTGCACTTCCTGTCACAAACCAGACAACACACAAAACACAAAATCAGTGTGCCGCACAATCACAGCCCTTAAGGTGAAATAACATACCTAGCACACTGGTAGTAGGTGACTCTATAGTCAGGTACACTGACATCTCACTCACTAGGCTGGACAAGCAGAAGGTTACTGTTAGCTGCCTGTCGGGAGCCAGAATCCGCCACATAACACAAGCTCTCAGGTCACTCAAGAACAAGTACAAATATGACTCTGTCATTGTTCATGTTGGTGTGAATGACCTGAGACGTACCTCCCTGGAATACATGAAAAGAGACATGGAAGAGCTCTATGATCATGTAGCCCAGGCTGGTATGACCCTGACCCTGACTAGCATCCTGCCCTCACCCAGAATGATACCTCAGTATAAAGAAAAAAATTATCAATTTCAACAATTGGCTAAGCTTCTGGTGTTATTCAAGGGGGATCCAGTGTCTGTCAGCCTGGGACGACATGCTCAACAAGCTGCATTGCTTCGCAAGAGATGGCTTGCACCTGTCACCCCTAGGCTTTCGAATACTGGCCAAGGCTCTTGCTGCCCCCATAGTGCCTTTTTTAGGCAAGGCTCAAAAGTCAAACCCAACTCCGTAAACAGCACAATTAACAAAAAACTAAGGGTTATGCTACTCAACTCCAGGAGTTGAAATCTCAAAATGCACGCGCTCAAAGCACTCCTCAGTATGGAGAACATTGACATCTGTGCAGTAACTGAAGCCTGGTTCAAGGCTCCAGAGAGCACCCCAGCACTACCGGGCAACAACTCATACCACACAATTCGGCCACAGAACACGGACCGAAACACAAAAAGAGGGGGTGTATCCATATTCATCAAGGATACCTGCACCTCCACCTTTCTGGAGACAGTGGAAAACATGAAGGTCCTACCAAACACCTTGATATTGGGCGATTTCAATTACCCTACCATTCAATTGGGAAAATTAATCGAGTACAAATTCCCAGACCCAGCACTTCTTGGAATTCATCAACTCAAACGTCCTGGATCAGCTGGTAAACTCCCCTACCAGAGGTGAAAACATATTGGACCTGGTCATCACCAACATGGGCGACAGGTGTTCCACACCAGAGGTCAACCCGTCACTGGTTAGATCAGACCATAAACTAATCACTCTGGATGTCCACATCCCACTAAGGAAACCACAGTAAAATACTTTTCTAAAGCAAACTTCACCTTAAGACAGAGGTGGTAAGTTTCACAGCCCCCACGCTAAAGGATAATGCTGCCCAAGATGCAGAAACCTTTACAAATGCACTCTGTGCTCACCTACAAGGATGCATGGATCGTCCCACCCCTAGCAAAACCAAGACTCACTCCTCTAAGAGAAGGAAACCAGTTTGGTGGACCCCTGCAATAAACAGGCTATACAATAGAAGGAGGAAACTAGTTTAGAAAAAAAGCAAATCCTAAGAAGGAAAGACATCTCTGATCAGTATCAGTAAGAAACTGAGGTCCCTCATGAAATCATCCAAGGCTAACTTCAAAAGAAAAATAGCCAAGGATTTAAAAGATAACCACAAAGCCTTCTTTAGCTATGTTAAGAATCTAAGTGGCAACTCACAGATATGTACTTGAACTAGTGCAAAATAGTACAAAATATACTGAACCTACTGATATTGCCAACATCCTGGCAGATAGATTCAGTGCAAACGTCACCCCCCTCTCACCTCCAAAAGCACCCACAGCATTGCCGGAAAAGTGTAGTGTCCCAAAAATCACAGACACACAGGTGAAAACAGCCCTTTCAAAAGCCAAAACACAGCATCAGTGGGACCAGATGGTGTCCCAGGCTGCGTCTTGCACGAACTACAGATCGAACTAACCCCCCACCTAAACACACTGTTCAACCTCAGCCTCTCCACAGGCTATGTGCCCATAGAATGGTGCACAGCAACGGTTATTCCTCTCCACAAAGGAGGGGCCACAACTGACCCTGGTAACTATCGGCCCCATAAGCCTGACTAGCCTGGTCTGCAAGGCTATGGAGCACATCATCATGGAACTCATTAACAAAGACATTGGGAACCTCCAAACACTTGACCCAACCCAGTTCAGCTTTAAGGGCAGATCATGCCTACTAAACATGGTGGACTTCTTCGAGACAGTCACCAAGGCCATAGACAAGGGAAAGGTGGTTCACACAGCCTACCTTGACTTTGCCAAAGCTTTCGACACCATTCCCCACTCGAGTATTACAGAACAACTCACCAGCCTGAACATAAACCTTTACGTCATGCGATATGTTGCCAACTGGCTTACAGACAGAACTCGCATGGTAAGAATAGCGGGCTCCAGGTCCGACTCTAAACCAATCACAAGTGGTGTCCCGCAAGGCTCGATCCTGGGAACCCTACTGTTCGGCATATACTTCTCAGAAGTACAGGCAAACACAGGAGGACTATGGCTAACCAAGTTCACCGATGACTGCAAACTGGGAGCTATAATGGACTCTCCGACTGACACGGACATCCTCCAAAAGGGCCTTACTGTGACGGACACCTGGTGTCAAAGTCATGACCTCAAGCTAAGTGCCAAAAAATGCATGGTCACCCCATTTGGGAAAAACAAAACACCCACAAATTATTACATAGGTGGCAGCTCCCTGATAAGAGATCTTCGGACCCAGGTAGATAGTAAACTCTCCTTTGACAGTCATATTGCCAAAGTAGTTAGGAAGTCCTTCTATGTGGCCCATCTAATTACTAAAGGGTTCGCATCTAGAAATTTAGGTTATAGTGCCCCTCTACTCGTCGCTCAATAGAACCATCATAGAGTACAATGCCCCATTTGGGATGTAGCTCACAAGACACTTCCAACAGCTGGAAAGACCACAAAAGTACCTCACCAAGAGGATTACTGGTCTCAAACATATGTCCTATGCAGCCCGACTGAAAAAACTCTGGCTGTACTCAGTGGCATATCGCTTACTCAGAGGTGATCTCTGCCTGACTTACAAAGCTATGTCCAACTCAGAATTGATGGACATGGTCCACCTAAAGAAATCCAGGTCACTGCGAGCCACGCGCTCTAGTGAGCTAAACCTCACCACAGCAATAAATAGAACATGCTGGAGGGATAGATTCCTGTCACAGAGACTCCCCATGCTTTGGAACAAAATTTCAAATTACATCAGGCAGAGCCCCCTCACTAACGCTCTTCAAGAGAAACGTTGACGAGTGGATGGGTAACAGAAAATACACCCCTGGGATCAGTTGATTAATCAATGGGGCGGCGAAAGCCGACACACTCTGGCTAGGCTTATAAATGCCCTCTGGCAGATAGCCTAGTACCTACCTATTAATAATGTAAGAAATTAGAGCTTAAACTTGTTCACAAAAATGCATGATCCAATTGCCTTTTCTGTCCTTTCCTCAACATGTGTTTTTTAGATCTGCCTTTGGCCACTTCTAAGCTTTGGAACTGATTCTCAGGCTCCTCCCTTTGTAGGGACCAAGCTACTTCAGATCTCAGTTGCTGTAATTTTGGACAGGTCTGCAAGTGCTCAGGCAGGAGTTATTGAATCTTTTATTAAAAGATTAGTGTTTTCCACTTACTACTTTTTCTATATTTATTTCTCTTCTAGCACTTTGTATTTATTGACAGGTTTTTCACTCCTCCGTCTTAGTGTGAAGCACATATATACATGTGTGTATATAAAATATATATAAAATATTCATAGTCTTCACCTTTCTATAGTTTGCTGGGATTTTTCCTGCTTATTGTTGTCAACCTAGCTGGACCTCACTTGCTCCAGTTGAGGCTTTTGGCCAATGGGCCCTTACCGAAAGGAGGAATAAGCTAGTATTGAAGAGGCTACTTTAGCTTTCATCTGGGGATAAACTTCTTCAGGGACAGGGAAAGTCTGCTGCTGCTCCTTTCCTCTCTTCTATCAAAAAGCCATCTGCTAGATGTAAAGAGAAGTGAAAAGATTCAGATAAAAAAATCTAAGACTTCTAAAAAGAGGTCCCCACAGAGGACATCTTCGTCAGCTCCAGCACCTAAAATACTCAAACCTTCAGAGCCATCGCTTTTGCTGGATCCTTTAATTTTAGGATCCCAAACCCCTCTTAGGTTTTCTCTGCCACCTATCTCACCCCCGGCTTCAATCTCCAATTTTTCATGACAAACCACATTATCATTTCATACCACCCTTCTCTACCTCATCTATTAGGTTAGCTAGATTTTGCTGAAGCTGACATGGATAAGATGATTATGAGGTGTCTTCAGACCCAGATCCAATTGTAGGCCATTCTGTCTCTGAACACTGTCAACCGTCTAAATTGCTTCTTCCCATCATTTTGTAGTGACTCCATTTCCTGTCCAACCTCAGTGATTGGAGCCCTCAGATCCTGCTTTCATCCTAGGCAAATCTACATTGGAAAATAATCTACACATCCTCCACTCCAATGAGTTCTCTGAGGTCAACTCTGACCCTGTCGGAATCTCTGAGCCATGTGGCTGATGTCAACTCCATCAGGGTAGGATTGGACCCGAGGTCCTCAGATCTGTTCCTCCTTCTAGTAGCCTTGGAGCTTGATAGTTCATCCCCAGAGTCGACCTTGGAACCCAGCTGAATGGCATTCAAGGTCTGGATCCGTGTCAAGTTTGGCTTTCAAGCGAGTGCACCCTCTCAACCCAGAGCGAAGACTACCCCCTTTGATGTGAGATCCAACCATCCCCCATAGCATTTCCCAGGGTCTGGAACCTACTTTTTTCTCTCCCATTGGGACAGCAAGTTTCCAGAAACCTTGAGCCAGTTCTTATAGACAAGATCATTTCATCTTCCAAGACCTCCCCTGAACAGCCCACAGAAGAGATGCACAGGAAACACAAGTGCAAGAGGAGGCACTTGGACTCCCATGAAGAATACCTACCACCGACGCTGACTTTAATGAAGGAGAAGGTTCCTCCACATTGCCCTTGAGGATGTCTCATTTGGAGACATCCTCAAACTTCTCAGACAGAAAGGGGGCTTGTTTTCCCAAGTGTCTTCTGTAGAGGAATCCATCTTCTTTGAGGCCTTTCATTCTGGCCTATTTATATATTGAGTAAATCTTCCAGCTGATGGGAAGACAGACCTCATCTCTTCACAGGCATTGAAGAAACTGGACATAGCTGAGCCCATTCCCAATAAACCTAATACATTTCTTGGTGCTTTCCAAGCCCATCTATATTGGAGCAAGTTGCTGTAGCCACTTAGAAGGGATTTGCAGAAGACAGTATCTCTGTCCATACACCGAACAAGGAATCTCTTGCATTGGACAGATTTGGGAAGTGTGTTTACACCACTTCTACTTTTTGCGAGAGAGCACTTAATTACTTGGCACATATCACAAGTTTCAAAGGGATTTGACCAAGGCAGTTGCCAAATCTCTTAGAGGAACCTTGTCTGTGGATCAGAGGAAATCTGTTGATTTGCATTTGGTGAGCCCTCAGTCCTTATCAAGTGTGTCTCTGTGTGCCTTATCTCCAATGCCATGGAGAGTGCATCTAGAATAGTCAGTGCATGCATTTCCATAAGGAGGCACGTCTGGCTGTAGTTATGTGACTTTGCAGAACATTTCAAGGCATTCTTCATCAATGCCCCCTATGATGGATTAATCCTTTTTGATCCTAAACTTAAAGAAATTATCTCAAGAAGTGAGAAGATGATAAATCCCTATCTGCTGTAGTGGTCAAATCTTCCATCCCTCAGTGGACTTTCTCCAGATACCAGAAAGGAGGGAAGAGAATTTGGTTCATAGGATAATAGGAAGTTGCTAGGCTATTGGCCGTGAGGCCCTTATAAGCCTAGCCAAGAGTTTAGCCCATGTATAGACAAATCAGCATCTGATGCCCCTGTCCAGCAGGGACATGGGTGGAACCCCAGGGATGTATTTTCTATTTCCCATCCAGTTATACAGGTTGCACTTAAAAAGGGGTAAAGAGGTACTCTGCTTGATGTGGAGAGGGAGTCTATTCCAGAAATGGGGGACCCTCTGGGACACAAATCTGTCCCACCAAAAAGTCCTATTGATGTCACAGACCAGGCTGAGGCCGTGTGTGTGTGGGTTACTCGAGTGGAGCTTGACTTGCAGTTACGCAGCAGTCCCATCAAGGCGGGGTCCGAGATCTCCTTGAATGCCAGACAGATGTCACCTGTGAGGAGTCTGTATGAAACAGAGTAGAGGGATAGGGCTTTTAGCCTATCTGTATATGGAAGATTTTTTTGAGGCCCTGGATTTGTCTGGTGAGGAACCTCTGTGGTCTCTCCAGCTGCTGCATGTGCTTTGCGAGGTACATGCCAAATGGGGCATTGTAATCAATATTGGGCCTTATAAGGGAAGAATACAGGGATGTTATGACCTCCATGTCCCTGGATGAGATACCCTTACTTATGAAGCAGGACGTGTAGAAAGCTTTCCGTACAATAGAAGCAACATGGTGGTCAAAAGTCAGGTGGCTATCAATCTAGGTACCCAAATCCCTCACCGCTGACTGCGTGCTTAGGACATTGTTATTAAATTAATGTGATAACTTGTAGGGACATCACTTTCCCCAAAGGGAATGATGATGATGCATTATTTTTAATTCAGCTTGAGGCCATGTTTCTGGCACCAGTCATTTGTTTGGGTGACACCCGTTTGGAGGATGTCCACATCACTAGGGGAATTGATGACAGCACCCAGCTTGCAGTCATCTGCAAACTTGGTCAGCCATAGCCCACTGGTTTTTGCCTGCACCTCAGAAAAGTATATCCCAAATAAGAGGCCCCAAGACCGAACCCTGGGGTATGCCACTCTATACTGATCTGCTTGAGGTGGCTTCCCCTATTTTGACCAGGTGGGTTCTATCAGTGAGCCAGTTAGCTACCCATCTGGTAACATACGGATTAATGACTAGTTGAGAGAGTTTATCTATTATGGCCAAATGGGGAATAGTGTCGAAGGCTTTGGTCAAGTCATGGTAGGCAATGTGCACTGTCTTCCCCTCGTCCATGGCTTTGGTGACTGTCTCAAAAAAGTCGACCAAATTTAACAGACATGACCTCTCCTTAACAAAGCCAGACTGTGTGGGATTGAGTGTTTGGAGGTTGCCAGTGTGATGAGGTCCATGATCTGTTCCCATTTTGCAAATCTCAGGGATTTACACCTGACAGTTGCTGAGATAAAGCCCTTGAGGTAGAGGGAAAAATCTTATAATGGATGTCAACCCAGGGGCAGAGGTAGCCTGCAAAATCAGGGCTTTTGATTACCTTTCTCTGCAAAGCCTTTGCAGCACTATAAACAGTTGCTCGACTGATGTACTGTGGAGGCAGTCGAGAGGGAGGTGCCTTTCTTTGCACCTAACATCCTAGACATCATCACGCAAGACAAATGGGTTTAAAGGATTATTGCCAGAGGCTATTTCATTCCATTTCACAACCTTCTTCTACCCACCAAAAGGACTTCCCAAAGTCTCACCCATGCCAAGGGAAGCAGCCACTTCAGAAATAGACATTTTTAAGACATCATGTTATCCAAGAGGCCCCACCAGACTAGAGAGGATCCAGAATTTACTCTAAGAGTTTAATAGTGCCAAAGAAAAACTGAGACATAAAGCCAGTTCTGGACCTAAGCCTGTTAAACCAGTACGGGAAGGGAGCAACATTCCAGATGTTCAGTGCATTCTTCCTCCACTGAAAAAGAACTGGATGTGCTAGATAGATCTTCAGGTTGTGTACTACCACATAAAAATGGTCAGATGCTGCAGGAAGCATCTTCATTTCGTCTGTGAGCTGGTCATTTCCAGTTAAGGGCTCTGTCCTTTGGTCTCACCACAGCTTCCTTGTTGTTTACCAAATACATGACAGTAGTGACAGCTCATCTATGACTGCAGGGATTCTGAGTATTCCCATATTTAGATAACGTTCTCATCTCTGCCCCTACCATGAATCATGAATGTACTTATTCCACTCAAAGAATCCTTGCTCCATTTGTGTATCTAACAAAATCCGAGCCACAACCGTTCATTTTAGAGCACTTCTTGACACAACTTCAGATAACAAAGCTCCCGCGGGCAAGAACTACATCACTTTATCAACAAGCCCAAAACATTTTTCCTCCTCAGAAGCCACCAGTAAAAATGATTCTTTGCCTTCTGGATTCCATGGTAGCTTCTGTCACATTAGTCCCTCTGGCCAGATTTTGTGTGCGTGTACTTCAGTGGATTCTTGCAGCTCAATGGTCAATCCAAAAACAGCCCATGTTAAGTGTCAGTAATGAAACTTTCTCCTTATGTGCTACAAGGATGACCTTTCATTCTGCATTCCCCCAAGCCATGGTGACCATGGACACTTCCACCTGTGGGTAGGGAGACATTACCTGGGAAAAACAATCCAAGGTATGTGGTCCCAAACCAAAGCCAGTCTACACATCAGTGTATTTTAAACGAGCAGTTTTCCTAGCATTGCAGGCTTTTCAAGACTCTCTCCCCTTGCTTGTGATATCACTCCAGACCGAAAACATGGCAGTTGTTTGGTACATCAGTAAGCCGAGAAGAACCATATCTTATCTGTTGTATCAAGAGGCCATGAGTGCACATTCCAGGAAAATCCAGTATCCTTGTGGACAGGTTGAGCAAGTCCATTCTACTTCCTCACAAGGGGTCTCTCATTCCAGTAGCAGTGGACTGGATTTTTAGCTTTTTGGGGCAGCTATGCTGCAATCTTTTGCCTCTCCCCACAACAGCAAATGCAACAAGTTCTTCACTCTAATCCCCAACAGGAGGGGTCACCAAAGGGACACTGTAATGCACTCTTGGCCCCCCGTACTCCTTTATACTTTTCTTCCGGCCTTGATTCCAATGTATCTACAGAAAGCATTTGCAGTGATGGCCACAGCCATCCTCATAGCCCCTTATTGGCCTTGTTAAGTGTGGTTTCCCTTCCTCTTTTCTCTTGTAGTTCACCCTTCCTGGGTGATGGGCTCAGATCTTGATCTAATCCCTCTCCCGTCAGGGTCAGCTCAAACATTCAATCCCTCAATTGCCTGTATGGGTTTTCCACTTCCAGCGATGGTTCAACAGGCCAGGTTTTCATACTCTGTTGTTCACATTTTGTTCTCTACCCAGAAATCTCCTGTTCAAAAGATCTACAGAAGCAAATGGAAAAGGTTTTCTGTTTCGGTGTTTGAAAATAATATTGAGCCATTCTTAGCTCTTCTAGCAATTTTTGATTTTCTTGCACATCTTTTTCAAAGTGATTAGTTGCTCAACTATCAAGTTAAGTTTACTGTGACGTCCCCACGCTAGGCCAGTAATCAAGGAGTTTGAATCCTCACCACTGACACTGAAGGGGCACACTCACTTGGAATACAAATGGATACACTCAGCATTTCCGGATGCAGACCTCTCTGCATCAAGCACAATTTCCCTTGAGAGCACCAGGGGAACACGCTCAGTCCTGGGGCTAGTTCCTGTTCATATCTGTCCAGACCACCAATAAGAGTCCCCACTGACACAGCCTAGACTTAGCCCTTAGCTGGGATTCCAAGCTAAGTCCTCCCACACTCTCCTTTTCAAACCAGTGCTTTGTGTCCCTGCTACAAGCAGCTGACGCGCGCACACACACACACACACACACACACACACACACACACACACACACACACACACACACACGCGCGCGCGCGTGCGCACTCACTCACGCACGCACTCACTCACGCACGCACTCACACACATGCACGCAGTCACACACACACACACACACACACACACACACATGCACGCACACGCACACACCTGGGAAAGACTGGCACAGATTCACTTGCTGTGCCCCCTTCTGACCAGACTATAAGGTAGTTATCACTGCCACCAGAACCCCCGCCAGCTACTTTAAGGCTCATACAAGGATACTCAGTTACACTGAGTGAAATTAATATCAATAGAAATGGCAATGTTGACCTAACAGCAAGGCTTTCAGGAGTGGCCAGAGTTATTGCCAAATAAGTTTGTGCAAATACTCTCAAACTTAAATATTTTCTAAAAAGGACCAGCCACAGTGAAAGGTTTGAATATATTTAATAAATAACAAAAACATGAAAAAATACTAAATATGTATTCACAGTAAATACCAGAGTTTTAGTCACAGGAGGTATTAAAAATAACACGATGGAAAGTTTCACACAGTTATAGAAAAACAGTATTTATCTAGTATCATCATCTATTCCTGATTGACTAAAATAATTACTTTTCCTACCTACTGAGTAGAGCAAGGCAGGATGGGTGAGTGGTCCTTCTTGTCAGATCCTAGACAGAATACAGAATGTTGCTGAGACTTCAGTCTCCTGTAATATTAAAACATTATTGCGGTACAGAATGACATTACACACATCTGTCATCTGATTTCCCACACTGGTCCCCATCACTAGAACTACCAGGGTTTTAGCACCTGTGTGTTGCTATATACACACACAGACAGAGCGTTGCTCAAATGTGATGCAGCTGCTGGAAGTCATAAAACCATTTCACTCTTCCTGTAGGAGCTACTAACTATTCTGTAGCACAGACATTTCGTCTCTGGCTCCTTTCAGAACTGTGGAATAACATATTTATGCTTTACCCATAAAGTAATTTAATTTCAAGAATATTTTGCAAAGTCAGGTGGATTAAGATTAACCTCTTCACTTCCAGTATATTCTGTTACAATGTATACATTTAAACAGTTACAGTAATGTATGTACATTTATTTTCCTTCCAGCAGGGCACACTGTTTATATATTTTAACGCAAGCAAACCTCACAAATACATTTTTAGCACAAGCATCTGTACAAATCAGTTTGATGTACAAGTGACATAATTATTTTACAAAATTCTAGCTAGCTGTGCTGACATGTTACAAATCCACTGCCCTGTTTCTTCTGGCATGGCTGGTAGTACCTCCTGTTGTCACATTTACAGTAGCTGCTGAGTCCTGCTTTCATTCTTTTGAAAATCACATGCTCATAGCATCTCTTAGATTATCCAGGGCTTTCTCGGAGCAACTTTTCTTTTATGTCCTCCACTCAGTGGTCCATTTCCCCCTTGGGGTGTTACTGTTTTTCTAAAATTTTTATCATGAGAAACCTTATTTCTGGTAGCTTTCACCTCTGCCAGGAGAATTTCTGAGCTTCATACATTGTCTTCAAAACTTAAAATGCAAAACACAAACCAGGAACAACAAGTACAAACAATTTTATTTATTTTTATTTATTTATTTATTTATTTACATTTGTTGACCGGGCTAGTCTAGCTGAATACATATCCCTTTTCAGTAGAGGCCCGAGGAGAAAAGCTCCAACATGAGTGATTTAATACATTCAAAATATTCTAAGAATGTCTAGTTTCAATAATGTGAAACTAGTCCAAAAGTTGAAGGTACTGAAGACACCCGCGAGCCAGCAAAAAGTTTATAAATGTATTAGTAATGAACCAACAAGATTAAGTGCTTTCGTCAGTTTATAACCAAGACTTCGTCAGAATCTAAAAGTTCAACAAACTCAGCAATATTTAAATAGTAATAAAAAAATTACATGACCACCACATCAGTCAGTAACAGAAGCAAAATTGTTAATCCTATGTTGTCAAGTACAAAAGAAGGCAGTTGTTAGACCATAAGGTGTAGGGTTTACACTTTGTATGATTTTAAACGCAGTACACTACTGATTGAAAAACATTCATTAAGGCCAGGGGGCAAACAAGCTTTCAACCTTAGTTGCCACATCATTTCTCTGTATTCATTAAGATCTTCCCATGGCCCTCCCCTCATATTCTGAGGTACAAAGTCCAATCCAAAAAATAAAGAATGATTAGGGTGCGTTTCCACATGCTTGTATAAAGAGTTTTTAACATTTTTGTTCTTTAGCTCTAGATTGTGCTTGTAAATGTTATTGTTTGTCTTTCATCTTTTTCCTGGTTAAGGATCGCCACAGCAAAACTCCGGTCCGCTAATGATTGGCAGTAGATTTTCACGAACGCCGAGGTGCCAGCTCGACGTCCAACCTTCAACGAAGGCACGCCCATTTACGCATGTCTTTCGAATGCCACCCAACCGCAGGGAGGACATGCAGACTCCACACAGAAGGCACTCCAGCCAAGAATTGAATGGGAGAACCTCTTGCTGTGAGGCAACAACGCTACCGCTGCACCACCGTGGCATTTAGATTGTGCTTGTTAATACACTCTTTAAACTTCCATTTGGTTTTTCATTTTTTCGTTTTTAAATTTACTTACTCCTACAGCACTGAAAGGATTAGTTACCTAGATGTGCTTATAGCCAAAGATCATGTTAAGGAGAGACTTACTACTAACATTTATAGGAAACCCCACTATTCAAACTCCCCCTTGCATTACACAAGTTGCCACCCTTGGCATGTTAAGAAAGGGATGTTAAAGGGACAATTTATTTATCTGGCTAAAATGATTTCTGATGACAATATGTTTGAGCAAGAAAGTAACAAACTTCTTGAGATGTTCCAGGCAAGAGGGTACCCATTTCAACTGATTGTTAGTATTCGTAGTGAAGTTAGCACTAAAAGGTTAGAAGGTATAATCATACCTCTTTTTAGGGGTTCCACTACTCCAATTATAGAGGATGTTAATGATAGATACACTACAGGTAACAATACTAAAAATTATGGCAAGGCGTTTGTCACAACTTACACTGTGGACAGTAATGCAGTTGGTAATGTACTATATAAGAACTGGAAAATATTTTCTTGTTATGGGAAAGATTTTGAGAAGTTTGGTGATGGACCATGTATGTAGGATAAGGAAGAACTTGAAAAAAAACGTTGGAAGGCAGTGAAAAACTGGCTCCAAATTCAGCTAAGAGGTGGGGAACCTACAAGTGTGGACTTTGCAACAAATGCAAATTTATTTTTGAGGGTAACACACATAGTGGTAGGGACCCACAAGTTGGTTACTTCATTTCACTGCACTTGTAATTCACTAGGTCTAGTATGTGTGGCAAAGTGTGTTCAATGTTTGCGTTTTTATGTGGGAAAAAACAAACTGAAATTTAAAGAGCGTATTTGCAAGCACACTAGATGTAAGGAACAAGAATGTTAAAAACTCTTTATACAAGCATGTGGAAACACACCATGATCATTCTTTTTATTTTTTGGATTGGATTTTGTACCTCAGAATGTGGGGGGAGGGCCATGGGATGATCTTATTGAATACAGAGAAATGATGTGGCAACTAAGGTTGAATGCTTGTGTGCCCCCTGGCATTTAATGAATGTATTTCAATCAGTAGTGTACTGCGTTTAAAATCATACAAAGTGTAAACCTTCTTTTGTACTTGAAAACATAGGGTTAACAAATTTGCTTCTGTTGCTAATTGATGTGTTGGTCATGTGATTTTTTTTTTTTTTTTTTTTACTATTTAAATGTAGAGTTTGGTGAAGTTTTAGATTTTGATGAAGTATTTGTTATAGACTGACGAAAGCGCTTAATCTTGTCAGTTCATTATTAATAAATTTTTAAACTTATTGCTGGCTCGCTGGTGTCTTCAGTACCTTCAGCTTTTGGATTTTGTACTTGTTGTCTTCAAAACTTCTTTATCTGTTTCACAAAGAAGACCAACCCCCTCTTTTCTTTCTTCTGAATCTGCCATCAGACAGTCTAAACATCTTCCTGTGCTCTTTCAAATTTTTCTAACTTGAGTAAATATACATATGATCTGCTAGATGTTCATTGTCAGTTACATTTTTACTTACATCGGACAAAACCTTTCAGAAAATCTGATCAGTTGTTTGTAGCTTTTTCAGCTACCAAACTGACAAAATGAGTTTCCAAAGTCACTCTTTCACGTTGGCTGTTTCTGTGCATATTTTATGTCTGTGAAGAATGTGGCTTATCACTACCTACAACTACAAAAGCTCATTCCACTAGATTGGTAGCTTCATTAGCAGCTGTGTTTTCAAGAGTGCCACTTGATGAAATCTGTGCTCTCTGACTACCTGGTCCAAGGTTCATACTTTCATTTCACATTACAAATTGGACATACAGTGTGGATCAAAAGCCTCTCTCAGTTCAGCTTTGCTCTGGAATAGACTTCCTTAAGACCACCCAAGTGATAAAGTAGCTGGGGACTCTGTCCCATAAATTGAGGAACGGACAGAAAATACATTATCAGGTAAAAAAGTTAAGTACTCACAATAATGGTAGAGATGTTTGTTTCTGTCCTTTGTCAACTACCCACCCTCCATCCCCCATCCTTTTGCCTTATAGTTTCTGACATTGTCACACCTGGATGATCCTAGATGACCTAGCCTTGGCTTCTTGAGGTTCACTGTTAACTTGCTATGTTTTATGTCAGACTTTTTTTTCTGGTTACCTTTTTTGTATTCCTGTTTTCTCTTAGTGTGGTCAGAATGGATATCTGGTAGTTTGTTCTCTACACAGGGATTATGGGTATGGAGAGGTGCCTGAGCACTGGATCCGAAGCTTAGAAGTGGCTTGAGATTGGTTCTGAAACCCATATGTTGAAGGAGGACAGAAACTGACAACTTAGATCTATTGTGATGGTGAGTACATAACTTTTGCTTAATGCAAAATTTGTTCTATTAAATTTTAAACTTCTCTGATTTTTGTCCTATCCTCATAATCGTACTTGATAGTCAGAAAGTGCACAATGATGCAAAACCTATTGTTCTAGTTAGCTTTTTAATGTTTCTGATTGTGCTGCATCATATTTTACCGTATCCCATGTAAATTGATCTTACGGTAAGTCACTTAAGATTACAGCCATTGATGGGTATTAAAGTGTTGTTCTTTTTATGTGTGGTGATGTAAAATCCTTTCTTCTAGCAAAGTTTTAAGTGAATTAAAAAAAAAAATCATCATATCTAATACATTTGTATTTATGGAAGAGAGACTAGGACTGCATTTTTGACCACAACTTGCACGCACAGTCCAGTGTTCTCTATTATCACCAAAAATAGAGTGTGAAGTTATTAAAGAAGCAGGTAAAGAAGAGGAAGAGCTAGCAATTAATGGGCATTAGAGAATGGGCAAACTACAGTGGATATAAAAAGTGTACACGCCCCTGTTAAAATGCCTGGTTTTTGTGATATAAAAGAGACCACAATAAATAATTTCAAAACTTTTTCCCACCTTTAATGTAACCTATAAACCTGTACAATTCAATTGAAAAACAAATCTGTTAGGGGGGAAAAAAAACATACAATATGCTAGTTGCGTAAGTGTGCACACCCTTAAACTAATACTTTGTTGAAGCACCTTTTGATTTAATTACAACATACATTTTTCTTGGGTACACACCTGCGATCAATTAAAAAGACTCTTGATTAACCCCAAATAAAGTTAAGCTATTGTAGTAGGATTTTCCTGACATTTACTCAGTTGCCTGCTACAGTAAAAGCCATGGTTCACAGAGAGCTTACAAAGCATCAAAGGCATCTCATTGTTGAAAGGTGTTAGTCAGGGGAAGGGTACCAAAAAATTTCCACAACATTGGATATACCATAGAACACAGTGAGAACAGTCATCAAAAAGTGGAGAAAATATGGGACAGCAATGATGTTGCAAAGAACTGGACATCCCTCCAAAACTGATGAAAAGACAAGACGAAAACTGGCCAGGGAGGCTGCCAAGAAATGTACAGCAACACTGAAAGAGCTAAAGGAATTGCTGGCAAGTACTGATTGTGTACTACATGTGACCACACTCTCCCGTATTCTCCATATGTCTGGACTATGGGGTAGGGTTACAAGACAGAAGCCTTTTCTTGCACAGAAAAACATCCAGGCCCAGCTAACATTTGCAAAAGAATACATCAAGTCTCCCAAAACCATGGGGAAAATGTGTTATGGTCTAATGAGACCAAGGCTGAACATTTTGGCCACAATTCCAAAAGTTACGTTTGGTGCGAAAACAACACTTCCCATCACCAAAAGGACACCATCCCCACAGTGAAGCATGGTGGTGTCAGTATCATGCTTTGGGGTTGCTTTTCTTCAGCTGGAACTGGGGCTTTAGTTAAGGTAGAATTATGAACAGTTCCAAATACCAGTCACTTTTGGCCCAAAACCTTCAGGCATCTGCTAGAAAGCTGAAGATGAAGAGAAATGTCACCTTTCAGCATGACAATGACCCCAAGCATACATCCAAGTTAACAAAAGAATGGTTTCACCAGAAGAAAATTAAAGTTTTGGAATGGCCCAGCCAGAGCCCAGACCTAAATCCAGTAGAAAATCTGTGGGGTGACCTGAAGAGGGCTGTGCACAAGAGATGCGCTCGCAATCTGACAGATTTGGAGCACTTTTGCAAGGGTGAGTGGGCCAATATTGCACCATGCTGACAGACTCCTACCCAAGAAGACTGAATGTTGTAATTAAATCAAAAGGTGCTTCAACAAAGTATTAGTTTATGGGTGTGCACACTTATACAACTAGTTTATTGTACGTTTATTCTTTATATTTTTCCCCTAACAGGTTTGTTTTTCAGTTGAATTGTACAGGTTATAGGTCACATTAAAGGTGGGAAAAGTTTTGAAATTATTTGTTGTGGTCTCATTTTTTGTCACAAAAACCTGGCATTTTAACAGGGGTGTCTACACGTGTTATATCCACTGTGTATATCAGCACCCTAATTGGAGAACAAACGTTCTCCAGCAGGGCATTAATGTACAAGTAATGCCTGATGAAAAACAAGTCCACCACTTCACGGCAGCATATCAAGCTGCAGTGGTGCTCAGACTGGAAAGAAATGGCCATAAGTGGGCTCAACAAAGCTATGGTTGGGCACTGGAGGGCTATGAGAACATAACATGTGCTTGGTGTGATGCTTTGGGGGGGGGGGTTGTAACATCACTACATTTCAGAATAGATTTATATACTCTGAACTGGTAAAGTAAGCAGGGTAGCACTTCATTCTGTTCCCAACATGTATATAAAATGGCAATAAGTGGTATAATTCTTAACATAAAAAAGAATGTCTTGCTTGATTTTGTGGTATGCTCTTTTATAAGACAACTTAAGAAAAGACAACAGCAGAATATTCTTTTAGATTTATAAAATAACTAATGCCGAATCAAATAGCTCTTTGTAACCAGAACAATGGTACTGTGTATTTCTCCTTTGACTTGGACTTGGATATATTAATTTTAAGTTTCTTAAGAAATGTGTTGCTAGAGCAGATTACTCTTTTATTTTAGATATGACAACTGCACTGAATCTTGGGAATGATATATAACTTAATTGTTTAATAACTGGTTAAGTATCATCTTTCTTTTCGCTTTTCTGTGCTATATGCCTACATTAGAGAAGTTTGGATATGAAGGTAATGATAGTATAGTATTAAATTAGTATAGTATAATATAGCCAACAGGCCTTCTGTGCATGTAGACAGGAAAAGTCAGTAATATTCTGCAATCACTGTGTCTGTATGTTTGTGTGTGCGCGTGTGTGTGCATGTGTGTGCGTGCGTGTGTGTGTGTGTGTGTGTGTGTGTGTGTGTGTGTGTGTGTGTGTGCGCGCGCGCGCGTTTTGCATCTTACAACTGAGCTAAACAGACAAAAAAAAAAAAAAAAAAAGAACATATAATATGTACATGTATGCACACAAAAAAAAAAAAAATCACAGATGCATAGATTAGAGCTGCACTCACCAACGCAAAAAACACAGCATCAATGGGACCAGACGGTGTGCCGGGCTGCGTCTTACATGAGCTCCAAGAAGAACTGAACCCTCACATAAAATCACTGTTCAATCTCAGGCTTACTATAGGATATGTACCCAAGGAATGACGTACAGCAATAGTGGTCCCACTCCACAAAGGTGGTGCCACAATGGACCCCGGAAACTATCGCCCTATAAGCCTGACTAGCCTGGTCTGCAAAGCTATGGAGCTTATCATGGAACTCATAAACAAAGACATTGGGAATCTCCAAACACTGGATCCTACCCAATTTGGTTTTGTTAAGGGCAGATCTTGCCTCTTGAACCTGGTCAACTTCTTTGAAACAGTCACCAAGACCATAGATGAAGGGAAGGTTGTCCACACAGCCTACCTGGACCTCGCAAAAGCCTTTGACACAATACCCCACTCGGGCATCATAAATAAGCTCACCAGCTAAAATATCAACCCCTATGTCACAAGATGGGTTGCAAACTGGCTCAGGGATAGAACCCACATGGTCAGAATTGCAGGTGCCATGTCAGACTCTAAACCAGTTGCAAGTGGCATCCCACAAGGCTCAGTTCTGGGACCTCTCTTGTTCAGTATATATTTCTCTGAGGTACAGGCTAACATGGGAGGACTATGGCTGACCAAGTTCGCAGATGACTACAAACTGGGTGCCATAATCGACTCACCGACTGACACAAGCATCCTCCAAAAGGGTCTCACAGAGACGGATAACTGTTGCCAGAGCCATGGCCTAAAGCTAAATGCCAAAACGTGCATAGTCATCCCCTTTGGGAAAAACAAAGTGCCCACAAATTACCACATAGGTGGTAATCCATTAAGTATGGAAGAAGTAATTAGGGATTTGGGGACCCAAGTAGATAGCAGTCTCTCCTTTGACAATCACGTTGCCATAGTGGTTAGAAAGACCTTCTATATAGCCCATCTTATCACAAAACGGTTCACATCTAGATCAAGAGAGGTCATTGTGCCCCTCTACTCATCACTCATCAGGCCCATAATTGAATACAATGCCCCATTTGGGATGTACCTTACCCGACACCTGCAGCAACTGGAAAGACCCCAAAAGTACCTCACCAAGGGGACTCAGATGCCCTACGCAGTTAGGCTAAAGAAACTCCAGCTCTACTCAGTTGCTTACTGCCTACTTAGAGGTGATCTGTACCTGATGTATAAAGCCATGTCCAAACCAGAATTAATGGACATGCTCCACCTCAGGAAATTCAAATCCCTTAGAGCTACACGCTCCAGAGACGTAAATCTCAGCACAGAAATAAATAGGAAATGCTGGAGGGGCAGATTCATATCCTAGAGGCTCCTCTCACTGTGGAACAAAATCCCAATCCATGTTAGGCAGAGCCCCTCAATGACCCTCTTCAAGAGAAATCTTGACGAGTGGATGGGAGATCGTAGGTTTACCCCTGGGATCTCTAATGTGTCCCTACTAGACAGAGGCACAGTAAACTAACCTTAAAAGGGCTATCTTCTGTGACCTACTATACAGAGGCACAGTCAACTAATCTAAAAGGGTGGCGAAAGCCAAACACACTTTGGCTAGGCTGATAAATGCCCTAGGGCAGATAGCCTAGTATCAACCTATGAACCTATGAACCTATCATTGTATGCTCACTAAGCAGCACTTCTGCTGTATAGTGTAAAAAAATAAATGCATAGAAAAAAGTATATTTGTGTGCATGTATGTATAGGAGTGTTTTTGTTTCTGTCTGCGTGTATGAGTGAATGTGTGTATAAAAAAAAGGAGACTGTGTGTGTGAGATCGAGAGAGAGAGAGTGTGGTCCTGTGTGCATAGCTCTCAACTGTCCAGACTTTTGCCTCATATTTTTTCTGTTCCTCATAAAATTTTTTTTCTTTTTAAGTTTTGTGGAAAATCAATGAGGAGTGAATTCACTAAATAATGACGGGCATTCATGTTTCAGGCTTTATAGCTTTCTCTTTCAGAAAATGCATTGCAATACAAGACCTTTTATTTTAGCAACTTTCTAAGTTAATAAGAGCAATATTTAAAATTCGTCACTATTTTCGGGGCTTTATCCCCCATTATTTTTGGCTTTGTCCAGTTTTTTTGTGCTAAGAGGTTGAAAGTTATGTTTGTGTGAGTGAATGCGAGTATGAAACCAGAGAAGACGGTCTGTTTATATGTATGTACATGCCTCCTTCATAACATTGAAATTTCATAACGTTGAATTTCATAACATTGAGACCAAAACATCTGAATCCCAAAGCACTGAAAACCCAAAACATTGAAAATGTGCTTCGTAACATTGAAAGCTACAATGCATATGTAAATAACGGTTTACTATCACAATGCTGACGAGCACTTGCACGGCTATGAAGTATTCGAACAACAGATGTTCGAATACCTCATATTTCGGCAGGTGATGTGAGCAAACGTTACCATTGCGAATGGACTGTGCATTCGCAATTCTAAGGTTCGCTCATGTGAGGGGATCGTGGTACAGTGCAGTTAGGGAAATACATCCCTTTCCTCACTGTAGTGCGATCTCAGAGTTAGAATATTAAGGTAGGGGGGTGCAGGGGGGCTTGCCCCCCTGCATATCTTTGAGTTTAGGCTAGGTAGGTAGTTACGGGACGGGTGGGAGTGCTGTGTATTGCCGTAAATGTCGCGAGCGACATTTTCAACAATACACAGCTGTTTTCGACTTTATTGTAATTCGGAAGTGTTCATTTCCGATGTATAAATTCGAAAATGCAGACACATTTTTTTCTGATTTTCGAATTTATGATAGTAAACCGTAAATAACATCCGCTCCACCTATAACAACACTTAACTAACAAACATGCTTTCTACTACGTTTCTACAGGGAGCAAGACTTCTGCACCCCCCATGTGGGGGGGGGGCTATGCCCCCCACATCTCCCGTAAATTAAATATACCAACTCTAAGATCGCACTACATTGGAAAAATGTTAATTTCATAACCTCACACACTGAGGTTTGGAAATTAACTTTTCCACTGTAGTGCAATCTTGGAGTTGGTATATTTAATTTACAGGGGATTTGGGGGGCAGAGCCCCCCACTTGGGGGTGCATGAGGGCTTGCCCCCCTGCAGAAGAAAGTGCGTTTGTTAGTTAGGTGGTGGTGTAGGTGGGAGGGGATCTTATTTACTTGTGCAATGTCGTTTTCAATGTTCTGAAGCAAATTTTCAATGTTCTGAATTTTCAGATTTGTGAGTTTGCAGTGTTTTGAATTTTTGATGTTATGGTCTCAATGTTATGAATTTCAACGTTATAAAATTTCAATGTTATGAAGTAGACCCGTATGTACATGTGAATGCAGAAGAGCCTTTGTATGTGAGAGAGAATGGGCTCTGTAAAATTATTGGTTTTTACTTATTTAAGTACTGTATTTTTTTAAATTTATTTTTGATGTAAAATGCTTCCTCATACATCATTATCGTATACTACAGAAAGTTTGCAACATTAGGTGGAGGAGTTATTTTACATCAAAATATATTAAGAAAAATAATATAGTACTTAAGGAGTAAGTAAAACATAACAGTTTTACAGAGGCCCTCCAGGGTGTGTGTTAATATGTAATTAATGCCCTTCCAGTGGTGCAAAGGCCCCTGGGCGAGTGTTAAGAAGGTGTAGTGTGCTGCTACTACAGAAAGGCAAAGTGCAAGTTAAATTTACATATTTACAATTAAAAGTTTTTTCTCTTGTGTGATAAGAATCTTTGAGTTGTGTCTTATGAGTGAATATAGGAACAAGATGGAGGAAAGTATCTGAGAGGTATAGATCACCCTTTGTTTATAAAGCAGGTACACTTGCATATGTCTTAAATGTGCTATTTCCGAGCTGTGAGTACTTGATAAGATACTGGAGTTGGGCTGGGAGACTATTTCACTTAGCAGGGACAGTGGCAAGGCCAAAAGAGGGAATTGACTAGAGTTAAGATAATGTTAATCTAGCTTGTGAATGTGTTGGGGAGGATTTTATTTGGATTTTTACATTTTTGGCATGGGCAGAAGGAACTGTTTAGTATCTTAAAAGTAAGGATGGATGGATGCAAACTTGGGTAAAACTAAAATGACTGTACCTTTGTCACTAATCATTACTCAGCACTTATTGCTCTTTGTAGTTTAGAAGTGTTATATGTAGAGTATAGAGTAGTAATTGGTCAGGCATATTCTAGCCTTAGGATAAATATGCCATTTGCAAGAACTTTTCTGGGTGTGTTGGTGAGGTGGTTTAAAATGGAGTAGGAGGATTTTGGTTAGGTAGTAACTTCTGCAACCACATTGTCAGTATAGTTTCTGAAAAAGAGATTTTTATCGAGTAGTGGGCCAGGTTTCTTACACTGTTCAACCATGCGTAGCAGTCACATTTTTTGTATTCGAATAACTGTGGCAGTTTTCCACAAGGTAAAGATAACAGACTTCACATATTGAATATGTAATAAGAATGGAGATGGAAATTGGTATTGCATCAAATGAATATTTCTGATACTTCAAAGAACATAATTAACAGAGATTGATAATTTTTTTTTTATGAGGCTGCACAGTAAAAGTTGAAAACTTATACAGCTCAGGACAGTGAGGTTATCCAAACTGCTTAGAGTCACTGAGGCTGCAACATTAATAAAGTATTGACAAAATGAATCACCAATTTCCTGAGGGATAACTGGGGTATCAGATAAGGCAACCTAGCCCTACTGGGTTCATGTCATTTGTTGACACTGTGCCAAAATTGTTTGAGTGAATCTTGATGTTAGTGTTTTTTTTTTTTTTATGAAAAGTATGTTTTCTTGCTGTCAGTAATTACTTTAATGCACCCACACTGAGGTATCAGCCCCTTGATGTCTTTTGTATTCCATGGTAATGACACCGATAAATCATTTTGCATCTAATTCCATCCATCTGTAACCCCGTTTCCCATTTCTGCACATGGAGTTAGGCTGTCACTGCAGCAGTGACAATCATATAGAGTCAAGGTTTACAATTAGCATTGTAAAATTAAATTTTGAGTGGACATGTTGTTTTATCAATGGGCTTATTAAGCAGTAGAAATGAACAGTGAAACCAGCCTACCCTACCCATACCTCTCAACTGTCCCATTTTTTGTGGAAAATTCCAAATTTTCCACTTAAACAGGCTGAGATGGAGTATTGACAGCTTTAAATTGCATTTTTTCCCCCCACATGATGCAACTTTATGCCAGGGAACCCCTCCCCCCTTTCTTCAACCTCATAATCAAACCACACCAGCCATGGGTAAATCCTGATGTACCCACACCCAGTCATAAATTATTGCGTAAATATGCTGTTAATACTGATGTTTTTATGTAGAAACTTCTATATAAACTTCATAACAAGATTCATATGCAAGAATATTGCACAGAACTAGATTCAGTAGCAGTTACATACCCACAGAAAAGACAATGCAAAAATGAAAACATTTTTGATTAATCCAGAAAAAAATATAAGCTGTTATGCAATGCATACTCTCGAACTGCAAAGCATATCACACAAGTCTGTGCCTTCCCTCCTGTTAAATCAGATCTGGGGTAGATTTGGCAAACAGTTGTGCAGTGAGTAGTAGGAAAAAGGCACTGATAGAATGAGCAGGAAAGCCAGGAGTAGTATGTGTGGACAACTACCGAATGCCATTTGCACAGCTACGATGGCATACCGCCTGCTCAGAGGCGATCTGTGCCTTACGTATAAAGCCATGTCCAACCCGGAATTAATGGACATGCTGCACCTCAGAAAATCCAAATCCCATCGAGCTACGCGCTCGAGAGACTTGAACCTCAGCACTGAAATAAATAGGACATGCTGGAGGGACAGATTCATAACCCAGAGGCTCCCTTCACTCTGGAATAAAATCCCAGTCCAGGTTAGGCAGAGTCCCTCATTGACTCTCTTCAAGAGGAATCTTGATGAGTGGATGGGAGATCGTAGGTTTACCCCCGGGTATCACATCTGTGTCACTGTTAGACAGAGGCACAGTATACTAACCTCGAAAAAGGGCATAGCAAAATTAATTTAAAATGGGTGGCGAAAGCCAAACACACTCTGGCTAGGCTTATAGATGCCCTAGGGCAGATAGCCTATTATGAACCTATGAACCTATCTTTCACATCATGACATGGAAAATGTGGCTGCCTGACTATATGCCACCATGAATTTAGTGCAGCAATTTTATTTCAAAATGTGGTCATTATTAAATTAGTTTAGAATGACAGATAGACTGAGCTGTCATATTTCTTAAACTGCCCAGGTATGTGTACAGCTCTACACTAGCTGCTGCCTTACTGCCAGGTTGGACCAAGTTTGGGGGGAAGAGGACAGCATGCCACAAGCAATTATAACTGGGTCACCAGTTAAAGCTTAAACATTCTCAAAATGTATTTCAAGAAATTCACCTCTCAAACTTTGTTCTTAAGATCAGTTTTGTTCTTGAACACACAAACCAGTTATGATCAGCAAAATGACCCTAATTGTGTATTGTCTGACATGACCCTGGGCATAAAAAAAGTACAAACTGTCTTTATGCATTTTACAACATATAACAGGCAAGCACTGCTGCCTTAAGGACTGTCCTTTAAAGAGAAATCTAAAGGGAACAGACTCTACTGGCTCAAAGTGATTTATTCAGTTTCCATAACATATTTCACCTTGTGATCAACCAAAAAACTCTTCAGCCATCTCAAAACTCCTTTGAAAGACAACTTCATTAGAGGTCTAGAAGCTAATGGATGATGCCAGAGAAGGCACACTCATAAAGCATAAATATACATTTTGAAGGATAAGACAGCCCCTTAGACAGTAATACAAGAAAAATAGGACCTGTTATGGAAGTTGCATCCAAACAGGTATTAGATTGTATGCCTCACACTAGTTAAAGTCTTTCAAGTAAAATGCCTTTTCATTCTTACGTAGAAGGCCTAACACTTGAAGGGAGACTAGTTCTTCACTGGAAATTAAACACAGCAAGCATCCATTGAGACAAATGACTAAAGATGTAGGTAGTACCCTAGACTGTTACTTAGACAGTATCCTTCCAGAGAGAGAACTCCAGGTAATTGCTGTAACACTGCTGGTCTAGATGTGTGTTATGCCATAAATTATAAATGCAACTGACAGGAAGAGAGCAAGGCACTGTATTTACTGGAAGAGGGTTTACTTTTATGTCTGGCTTGTGGTTCTTTGTCTCCCTATGACTTTTTCTGTCTTTATGAGAGAATAAAAACTGCATCCCCTTAAGAACTACTGTTTTACAGTATCTTTCTACTGCTTCAGCCTATTCTTATGAATTTTCAAGAGGAGACCTCAGAATTGTTTCACTTGTACTGTGCTTTGCCAACCCAATAGCTTTTATGGAAAGCATACAACAGAATCTTAAATATGTATATTTTGCTGTAACATACAAAATAACAGAAATATATTTTTCTAAGAAAAGAGCATTATACTTTGGTTTTCATTTCGTTAGAACATGTATATTTGTACAATTACAATATGTTAGAAGTTTATTGTATTGAAAAAGTGCAGTACGTATTTGCTGTGAAACACATGCCAAAATACAGAGCACCCACATGGAAGTATGACTACTAGCATTACTTGGTGATAAATGAACATAGCACTGTAACTATAAAATATTACATCAAACTTGGCGATTAAAAAGGTTGTGAATCTAGGTGTAAACACACATGCACAGCTTTATCTTCAGATAATATGTTTTACTGCATACAACTTTGTGTGTGGAGGGGATGAGGATGCTACAAGTCCAGTGACAAAAAGAGTCTGCATTCAGGAGAAATATAGCTTTACTGATGTAATTACATGCAAGTAAAAAAGTGCTGTGGGACATTACAGTATTCTGAGCAGATATTTAAAACATCCATAATGCAAATGGGGTATAAGAAAAATATTACAGTGTCAGAGATGGTCTCTGAAAAAATGGAGATACTGCACTTATATAAAAGGTTGCATCTCTGTCTCCTTTTCAGATTTCTTGATGAAACTTTTGCAGTTACGAAAACATCTCATCATTATTTTCTACATTCTGAGTTTAAGTGCAGCAGTATGCTGCATTAAACCGCAAGCTACTTGCTCCAAAATATAGTTATGTTATGGTGTGGCATGTGAAAAAATATATGTTTATGGTAAAATGTACAAGATTTTTACTTCTACTGAATGACAACTCATTAAAATGCATTTTAGGCCATTACTGTAGTCAGCATATAGAGCATAAGTTTAAACACAATACCCAGAACGGAACTGGAATACAACAGAGCATAATACAAAATACCAGACCAGCAGTAAACACTTCAGAAGCAATGACATGCTGCGTATATCATCTCAGTCCCTGTTTCAACTTCCATAATGAAACCTGCAGTCAAAAAGCATAGTATACTAGGCTACAAAAACTGAGACTACTAATCTATCCTAAGAGCTTTAATTGCTGCATTTCACCATTCCATTGTAATGGCTTAAATCGACAGCATGTTATATATGGCAGCTGGCAAATGGAAAAAAAAATTGTAATGAAATATACATGAGTTGTACCTCTAATGCAAATACAACTCAATAAAGAAGTTTTATAGGCCATTATTGTACTCTGTTCAACCTATCACCCGCAGTGGAAATTGTGTAGAGTACAAGTCATATTGTGGCATAAAAGGCATATGAACCAAGGCATCTGTTACCTACATATTAAAGTTTATATATTGCAGTCCCCCTTTGGGATTTCATTATGAAACGTGAAGGTAGCAGAAGCAACAGGATGTTCAGCTACTAATTGCCCTTAAGACTGCTATTCTACCCCTACATTTCAATGTATTTTGATGTTGAATTCAACCCTATCATTTTACCTGCATGAAAGCATGGTATTACAGGTACAGCAGCATGTTACAACAGAAAAATATGCTTTTCTGATGAAATATGATGAACTTTTACTTTTGCTCTAATGAAGACATCAGATGTTCTGTTGTCCTAACTCGCTTCCATTCTTTCCTGGTTGAGTTCAGAACCGATAATCTGTTCCGACTCGGCCTGTACAAAAGCTCAAGGATTTCCACTGGCTCGTGGCTACACCCTATCCCATCATGCTCAGGGAAGATTACCCAGATCTCATTTGCCGCTAAACAGATTGGGTACTTTCATGCAGGCTCTTGGCTAAGTGGAAAATTTTCTTCATTATTAGTGGTTACGTATTACTGAAATTGTTCACTTTTTCTTGTTAATTGTTGACTATTAGTAGTATTTAACTGTTTAGAGTGTTCACTCTACTGTTGCTTTTTTGTTGGCTGTCATTCTACCTCTAGGCCTGTTTCTTTCCCTATCCCAGTTACTAAGCTTGTTTAAGTTAGAGAGCTTCGTATAAATTCCTTTTCTGCTTTTGTTGGGTAGCTCGTTTAAGTTAGAGGGCTCCCTTTGAGGGCCTTTTCCCCTTCCTCCTCCTTTCCCTGTTTTTTTTTTTTTTTTTCCCTTAGGCGGTAGTACATTTTAGTTAGAGAACTACTCCTCCTTGTTGTAGTGTAGTAGGCTTGAGTAAAATTTTGTATAGTGTGTATTTATATATATATATATATATATATATATATATATATATATATATATATATATATATACATACATATATATATATCTATATTATAAACAAAAAAAGTTGTTTTTCTTAGTAGCTAGCTTTGCTGTGTGTATTGACAAGATGTTGAAAGATCCTAAAGAATCAAAACCAATGGGTTTTAAAAAATGTGACAAGTGTAATCAGATGATGCCTTTAATTGATGGACACACCAGTTATGTGTATTGTTTAGGTGCTGTTCACCTACAGGAATCTTGTTCTTTCTGTCATGCCTTCAGTTCCAGGCTATTAATGGAAAAGAAAAATTAAGTTGATTGTGAGAGGGCTTGTAAAAGTTCCCTTTTCAGAGGCTTTAGAAGGGACTCAAAGTACCTCAACTACTCAAAAATCCGTCTTCTGGATCAGAGAAGTCTAGTAAGAGATTGTCTTGTTCTACTCCACACTCAGAGCCAACAAAAAAAAACTTGCCAAGGAATCATCTTTGGACTTGAAGGCTTTCGGATCCAAAAAATCTCCCTCTTCGGTTCCTGTTGTGATTTTGGTGCTGACCGAGTTTAGTTTTTGGAGCTGGTCTCCCCAGTACTGAGATCTGCTTTGCTGCATCCAGTGAGGTCTCTGACTCTTTCCCCTGTATCCTCCAGAAGCCTCTCAGATGGCAATGTGAAACGGGTGGTGAGGAGACTTTTACAGAAACTGGCACTGGCCCAAGATACGGTCGACTCTGAATCAGAAGGACTTGGAACTGGCCAAAACCACTTCCCTTTCATTGATTCCTCCTCTGACCTGTTCTGGGCTTTCGGAGCTGTAGTGTCTGGACCCGATTGTAGTGGAATCGCCGGTACTGAGACTGACTCCGACTCCGGGATCTTCATGCCTGACCGCTCCAACTTCCTTGGTTCCATCGGAATTTGAGGAGTCTAGGAGCAGACGTTCTCCCATAAGGTCAGGTGAGGAGAGTCAGATCGGACAGCTGTTTGATCCAAATCTACCTCTCGGGGCTTCGGCACGAGAGAGCTTGGCTCCTACATCGGCGTTGGAGCCCATGGCTGTGGTTCCGGGGGAGTTTTCTGGTTCCTCGGATCCAGGGGCTTCCTCGTATCAGGGCCGAAGGGCTTTAGAGCTGATGAGGAGAGTGCTGTTACCTCAGACTGCTCTGCTCTCTGGTCCAGGTACTCTTCCCCCTAAAACACCACTGTCTGTCTCAGTGCCCTCCCTTCCACCCAGGCGTGGAGACCCAGAGCCTCAGGTCGCCCCATTGGGTGAATCAACCTCTTCCAAGACCTCTCATGTGTACCCCTCTGAAGAGGTCCCTCGTAAAAGATTATGCAAGTGGAAGAATTTAGGCTCACCAGAGGAGTCCATCACTTCAGACATGGACCTCGAGTCAGAAGGGTCCCCACGGTCATCCTCTGAGGATGTCTCTTTTGCAGACATCGTAGAGATCCTTAAACTGAGAGGTGGCTGGAAGCCCACCAACCCTTCTGAGGATAAGTCCGTGTACCTGGAGGCTTTCGGGTCTCACCCTTCCACCTCTTGGGTGTCTCCGCCTTTCAACCAACTCATGAGTGTAGTCAGTCAGAAAGCGTAGTGCTCTCTGGATTCAGTGGAACCTGTTCCTAGGAGACCAAATAAGTTCATCACTGCGCCTTTGGAGAAGGGAGTTCCTTAGTAAAGGTGTCCCAGTAGATGCTATGGTGGTGGCAGCAGCCACCAAGAAGGAGTTGTCAGAGGCTTCCACATCTGTCCATCCACCAAACAAGGAGTCTTGTACAATGGACAGACACGGAAAGTGTATGTTTTCTTCAGCGTCTTTTGCTCTTAAGTCACTGAACTACCTGGTCCATTTCACTAGGCTTCAGCAGGATCTCTTGAAGGAGCTAGGAGATGTCCTCCAAGGTTCTGTAGCTGCAGGGGTTTCGGATGTTTCCTCCCAGCTCTCCACCTTAAACTCTGTGGTGAACTCTTCCATGAGGCTCATTTCTCAAGCAGCCAATGGAGCAAGTAGGGCAAGTGGGTACAGGAATTTCCTTAAGGAGATATTCCTTGATGCGCTTATGTGATTTTGCAGAACCCTTTAAGTCTTCCTTTATTAATGCCCATTTTGACATCTCGTCCTTATTCGGGCCAAAAATCAGAGAGACTATCCAGGTGCAAACAGGAAGGAAAAACACGCTCTGTCATTGGAGTCTGTTTCTCCCTACCTATCAGACCTTATCCCAAAGGTCAGAAGGGGGGAAAATGTGGTTTCGCAAGTCCCAGAGAGCCTTTCTGAACACACGTGGTGATTCTTCCCTCCGGGGCAGAGGGGGAAGTAACAATGGAAGATGCCGACCATGGGGCAGTAGAGTTCTGCAGAACCAGGGTGACGGTGAATCCTTCTTTGGTAAGCCCTTTCAGCGTTCCTGAGAGGAGACCCGTCTGCCCATCTCTGGAGGCAGTCGGGGGTCGCTTATCATTGTACCCCAATGCCTGGATAGAAATAACAAAAAACAAATGGGTACAATCAGTCATATCCAGATGTTGTAACATACCCTTTTCCTCTTCCCCCTTAAAGGCAAAATCTGTCCCGGATGTTCCACCCAGTTAAAGGGATCATGCAAATTTAGAATTTCAGAAGTTGCTGGAAAAAAGTCATCCAAACTGTCCCAGCAGACCAAATTGGATCCGGAACTTACTCAATGTTCTTTTTAGTTCCAAAAAAGACAGGGGACTGGAGGCCTGTTCTGGATCTCAGCAGACTAAACAAGTCAATAAAAAAATCAAAGTTCCAGGTGGTAACACTGCAGTCAATACTTCCCTTTCTGGGGAAAGACAATTGGATGTACGCGATAGATCTCAAGGATGCGTACTGCCATGTAAAAATGGACAGGCGATCCAGGAGACATTTGCGATTTCAGCTGAGAGCCAGGTCACTACCAGTTTCGAGCTCTGCTCTTTGGTCTAACTACAGCCCCCAGCGTGTTCATCAAATGTATGGCAGTGATAACGGCTCACTTGAGAAGCCTAAGATTCCGGGTGTTTCCGTATTTAGACCACTGGCTGGCTCCTAACCGGCACCACCAAGCATCTACTAATAAAAGAGAGAGAGACACCACTATTCATCTTTGCTCTCACCTAGGCATCACAATAAATTTCAAAAAATCTGTCTTGTTGCCATCACAACATATCGTCTTTATAGGGACAGACTTCGATACAAGAGAAATGTTGGCCAAGCTTCCTCCCGAGAGAATTCAAACCTTAGATCAAGTCAAAAACCTCTTGACCAAGAAAAAAGTGCAAGTGAGGGTTGTTTTGAAAATTTTGGGTACCATGGCAGCAGCAATAACCTTGATACCATTAGCTCATCTGCACATGAGAATTCTTCAGTGGCTGCTTGTCCACCCAGTGGTCCATGCAGGAGCTCCCCATGTCTCACAAAATTATCATCACAGAATCTGCAAGAAAGATCTGTGTTGGTGGCTCCATTCAACTCATCTGACCTTGGGCCGACCGTTCGTCTTTCCACAACCAGTAGCCACAATAACCATGGATGCTTCCCAGATTTGGGGGGGGGGGCATTATCTGGGAAAGACTGTCCAGGGTGTTTGGCAGGATCCCAAGAACCACTTGCATATCAACGTCTTAGAGATTAGGGTGGTGCTGTTGGTGTTGCAGGCATTCCAGGACTCTTTTCCACTAGGTATGATTGCAATACAGACAGAGACAGCATGTCAGTGGTGTGGTACATAAACAAACAAGGAGGAATCAAATCTTATTCCCTCTTTCGAGAGGCCCAAAGCGTGTGGCAGTGGGCAGTCTATTCCCAACATTTTCTGACAGTAATGCACATCCCGGGGAAATCCAGCGTGACAGTAGACAAACTCTGCAGGGCTATTCTGATGCCGCATGAGTGGTCCCTGAAACCAGAGATAACAGATTTGATCTTCCAAAAGTGAGGCCAGTCTTGCTGCGATCTCTTTGCCACGTCCATGAATATCAAGTGCAGCAGCTATTTTGCCCTGACCCCCCCCCCCCAGGGGAGTCATCAAGGGACATACTCATACATGATTAGCCCCTGGGTCTCTTCTATGCTTTTCCCCTGTTTTCCTTGATCCCCAAAGTCATTCAGAAAGTCAGCACGTTGGGAAGCAGTTTGATACTCATTGCTCCATACTGGCCTTGTCAGATTTGGTTTCCCTTCGTATGGCTCCATCTCCAGAAGGAGCCTTGGATTCTGGACCCAGTTCCAGGGCTGCTCCATCCATCAGTTCAAACCCTCAAGTTGACAGCTTGGCTGCTCCACTTTCACACATAGCCAGGCTTCCTGATATTTCCCCTGCAGTGAAACACATTTTGATTTTGTCTCATAAGGCTTCAACCAGAAAATGATATGCTAGTAAATGGAAAAGATTTTCCCATTGGGCTTTTAACAACCACATTGATCCTTTTACTGCCCCTATAACAGCTGTTATTGGATTTTCTTAAGCTTTTTAATGATTGCTCTCACCTAGGCATCACAATAAATTTCAAAAAATCTGTCTTGTTGCCATCACAGCATATCGTCTTTATAGAGACAGACTTAGATACAAGAGAAATGTTGGCCAAGCTTCCTCCCGAGAGAATTCAAACCTTACATCATTTGTTGTGGCTACTGTTAGAGTTCAGTTAGCTGCTATATCACACTATCATGTCAGGGAAATGGGACTGCAAATCATGTCCCACAGGCTTTGGAAAGCTTTCTTGAAAGGTACATTCTTACTGAGACCCCCGGTAAAAAAACCACCAGCACCATGGGACTTAAACTTTATCTACTTTGATCCTTCCTCCCTTTGAACCAGCATCATCCTGTGACCTAAAGTTTTTAACGTGGAAGACGGCCCTTTTGGTAGCCATCACGTCTGCTAGACGTTTGTCAAAACTTCAAGCATTATCAATACGTCCTCCTTACATGACCTTTCGCAAAGATGGAGTTTCCATACAAACTAATCCTTCATTCCTTCCAAAACTATGTTCAGAAGCAAATCTGAATCAATCCCTTGACTTACCAGTCCTTTTCCAAAACTATGGCAACAAGGCAGAGTATAAATTACACCAATTAGACGTATGTAGGCAGTTACATTTCTGTCTGCATAGAATGAAGGATTTCAGGAAATCGCACCAGCTGTTTGTGTATTTTTCAGATAAGATGAAAGGGGAGGCCCCCATATCAAAGGTTGCCCTTTCCAAATGGCTTAGACTGTATAACTTTCACATACACATCTCAGAACAGAGAGCTTCCAGGAAAGGTGAAAGGTCACTCTACAAGATCTATAGCAACCTCATCTGCCTTTCAGGCGAGGCTACCTATAGATGCCATTTGTGCAGCAGCAACATGGGTAAATCCTCATACCTTTATCACTCATTACAAATTTGATTTGGCCTCCAGGAACAGACCCCCTTTTGGATCCACTATTCTGAAGAGTATTTTCCCTTGAGCCACCCAAGAAAGATGGTGCTAGGGACGTTGTCCCAACCACCAAAGAATGGAGGCAAGATAGGACAACATAATATAAAGAGGTTATGTACTCACAATAACGTGCTATGTTTGTTGTCCATCTTGCCTTCATTCTTGCGTCCCCACCCTCCTAGCCCCCCGGCCCTAATTTTTGGAGGATCAAGCGTTTTTTTTGCTAATTGGAACTTGATGTCTCTGTATCTCTTCTTTAGTCCTTTTCAGACATAATTTATAACTGTTTGTGGACATTGACTATACTATCTGCAAACAAGGTCTGGGTAATCTTCCCTGAGCATGATGGGATAAGGTGTAGCCACAAGCTGGTGGAAGTCCTCGAGCTTTTGTATAGGCCAAGTAGGAACCGATTATCGGTTCCGAACCCAAACAGCAAAAAATGAAGGCGAGATGGACAGCAAACATAGAAAGTTATGGTGAGTACATAACTTCTTTTTTTATCTGGCCTTATGAGCAGCGATCAAATTACCCCCAGATAAAAGCTGGAAATAGTACCAAACTGACTAAAAATATCCCTCTTAAACATTGGCTTTGCCAACAGACCATATATCAGCTCCTCTAGGGCAGATCCTAGTAAAAAAAAAAAAAAAAGTGAATTCTAGTAATGTACTTTGGTAAAAAAACACACACAATTTACACTGCAGAACAGTGTTCCTGTTTGTATACAGAATACCAACATTACCTACACGCAGTGACAGAAATTTTGCCATGACTGGTGAACTAAAAACTGTACATTGAAGACTTTGTGCATTGTGGAAATAGGTTTTAGCTAGCCCTGTGAGCAGAGGTCAGATAGCCACCACATTGAAACTGATTGTGATGTCAAGTTTGTCAACTAAAAACCCTCTGAAAATGTTTTGCTACATGTATGCAAGAGCCCACATGGCAGTTCACCTAAGGCAGTTTCCAGTAAAAATTCAAGAACTTCTAAGAAGCTACTTGAGTACAAAAGGGATTCACTGCTTTTCATTTCCAGTTTATATGATTGCATACTGCACTTTATATACAGAATAAGAACTACCATTGCCCACTCCCATCTATCTCTACTCTACTCTATGCCTCACCAATATACACTAACCTGCCCAAAAAGAATCTTCTCAAACTTGCTACCTCTTATCATATTATTGCCAGATTTGCCACTGGTAAACCCTTCAGAACCCATCACTGTCAGAATCTCAGACAACTCGGATGGCTTGAACTTCAAAACCAGCTTCAACTCAACTAACTTACAATTGCCCATAAGGTCCTTTACCAGCCAAACAATATACTCTCAGACCTCATAACCCCCTAAAAAAATCTTAATGCCTTGCGTTCATTAAATAAACTCCTAGTTAACATCAGCAAGTCGCACTACATGGCAGGGGACTCTCTATTCTCAAACACAACTGGGAAAAACTGGACCCTTCTACCTATTGAACTTACTTCCCTTCCTTACTTACCACTCTTCCAACAAAAACTTAAAACCTTCCTCAAAACACACTGGCTGTGCCCTTGTACCAGCCCTGACTAACCTATTATTAATGCTACTAATATATTTTCTAGCTGTTCTCTCTCCACTAAATTAATCTTCTGTAGTGCAATGGTAAGCATCTAGTTAGAACCTGGATACTATTTTTTAGCCACTAGCATATTTATATTATCTTGCTTTGTGTATAGTTTGTATATAGTTTTATGATATTTACTGTTAAATGCATAAAATATCTTCTATGTCGTCTACTTGGTTTTTTTTTTTTTTTGTAACAATTACTTATTGTCTGTTTGTATCTGTCTTGGAGCTTTTCTCCCCAGGCCTGTACTGAAAATGGACATCTATCCAGCTAGACTAGCCTGGTCAACAAATGTAAAATAAATGTAAAATAAAATAAATAATAGGAATGTTGCCTTAGGTGGGAAATCCAAAATTATTTTTCTTTATGCCTCGTCTCATGAGAACTTGGTTAACATATCTTCCACATTCTGAAATTAGTTTTGATCTGGCCTTCCAAGTAGAGATCAAATTGTCTGCAAGTGGAACACGCGTGTAGTGCCACACTGTGATGACTAAAGCCCTCTAAAGGTAGGTGTAGACACAAAATGTCATATTCTCTTAAGATGATTCCCAATTTAAAAAAAAAAAAAAGGGAAGTTCTCCTAAGATATTGTGGTACACGGCACACAAAAATGTCACTCTACCACCCTCCCAAGTATTTCATTGCATCTTAATTCTGATGTCCTTCAAGGATGCATCTGCAGTCATCACATATGGGTTATCCTGCCTCAGGCAGCCCTTCGGTCGGCCGGATTCCAAAGTCTGGGTCTGGCCTCGGCTGATGTCGCACTTTCCCCGACGTCAGAGCGTCTGGGGTATAAAAGCATCAGCCGACACCATATTCCTCAGTCTTTCTTGCCGCGTGGTGCCCGAAGCAGAAGCAGTTCGCAAGTGCCGGTCGGCCAGCTCCTGTGATTCAGCTACCGAAGAATTCGAAAAAGCTAAGTACCCCGTTGGGGACTCTTTCTTGCCTCAGCCGATGTCAGATAAAGTTAATAATTGTTTAACTTGTGGGAAACAAATACCTCATAAGGATTTCCACTCTTACTGCCTCCCTTGCCTAGGCCCAGACCACGACGTCTCGGCCTGTTCAGCCTGTGCTTCCTTCAACCGACAAACTCTTAGACGTCGGTCGGAGTTTGCAGAGGAATTCTTTGGGGCTAGTTTTGCTTACAAGATGCCGTCGGAGACTCCGACTTCGCATTTAGTTAAAAAACGGAAGGACAAGGACCGACACACGCGGGCCGCGGTTTTGGCTGAAACCACGGTCAGGCCTACCGCGAGTGTCTCTGTCTCGGCTGAAACAGAGTCCTTGGTTCTTCCTATTACCGAAACCGCACAACCGACTACCTCGGCCCCGGAGGCCCCGGCCGAGTCGGTTATTGAATTACCTATTGAAACCGGTGTCCAGGAACCTTCCGACACCATTCCTTTGGACAAGTCTACTCCTGCATGTGGTGCAGCCAGACCCCCTGCATTCATGTCCATTAAGGCCTTTTCTAGGGCTAAAGCTGCTAAACTTACTAAAGCTTTACCTCCCAAGGTTTCCTCTCAGAGACCTTCTACTGGCTCACAGATTCTTAGCCTAGCAGAGGATCTTATCTCATTAATTAGAGGTTCTCAACCTCATCCGGACAGGGGCACTCAACCACCTCCAGACAAAAGGCCCAGGGTTGAGCCCTCTGACCACCACTCCTCAGATGAGTCCACTGATGGCTCTGCTCTGTCAGACCCCCAGGAGGAGGCGTATTCGGCCTACGAGGATTCTGATGCTGAAGAATCTATTCCCTCGGCCTCCCCTCCTGAAGAGTTTTCCTTTGGAGAGTCACTACACTCTATGAGAGAACATTTTCAATGGCAGGGTCAGGAATTCTCTGATTCTAGAAAGAGATTAAGGACCTTTTTACATTTACCTCAGCATAAGCCTTTAGCTATACCTCCTGTTTTGAATGTTATTGATGATGTGTACTCTGATGCTAGTACAGCCCCTAACTCTCTCCCTCCGGCACCTGCCAAACCTGATAGGTACTACAGGGTCCATTCACATCTACACCTGTACAAGGCCCACTCTGCTGATCCAGAAACTATTTCCCAGGGCCCAAAAGGGGTTGCAGCTGCCACTGCTAAAAATCCTCTACCCTCTGAAAGGGAGTCCAGAGCTTTAGAGAGATGGGGTAAGAAAGTGTATACTTCTGCAACTCTTTCCATGAGGGCATTAAATTGTCAATTTCATATGATACAGTACCAAGAGTATTTGTTAGATGAATTGCATAAGAAACTGTCCTCTTCTGAACCCCTTGATCGCAAATCACTTCAGGATCTGGTGCATAACTCCCAGCAGGTTAGTAACCATTTCTTGCAGTGTGGTTATGATGCATTGTAAGCTTCATGTAGGTCAGCTATGACAGGTGCAGTTATACGTAGGCATGCCTGGCTGAAGGAACAATCTTTACCAGACCATGTTAAAGCTAAGCTTTTGGATGCTCCTATGGAAAAGCAAAAATTATTTACTTCCACGGCTCAAGAGGTCTTAAAGAATTTTTGAAGAAAAGGCAAAATCTGTGCAAACAGTCAAAGACTTTCTGCAAGTCCAACCACCGAGATTCAGCAGAAATTGGCCTACTAAGAATTGGTCCTTTCTGGACTCAAACAGATCTCATGGAGGCAGGAATAGGCGCGCCAGAGGTAGAGGGCAAGCTAGAGGCTCCTACGGAGGCCGTCAGTGGCAGCCTCCCAACCAGAGAGGTAGTGCAGGAACCACAACTGCTACACCAGGACAGACTCAATTACTTTATTTTGACTCCGCCGACCAGGGCTCAATTAGAAGCACCTTTGGGCGGAAAGCTTTCTTTATTCTCAGAAAATTGGCACAGCATTACAAGGGACACATGGACACTGCAAATAATAGACAAAGGATACAGGTTCTATTTCCACACATTGCCAAAAAGAAAAGGAATGCCAGACCTGCCACCAAATCAGAGGGCAGAGGCTTTGAAGCAAATTACAAAATTAATACAAATGAAGGCCATAGAAAAAGTACCTTTTTCAGAACAAGGCCAAGGATTTTTCTCCAGATTATTCCTTGTTCCAAGAAAAGAAAATCAATGGAGGCCTATTCTCGACTTGTCCGCACTGAATACTTACCTCATTGTGCCAAAATTCAAAATGCTGACTCTACAGCAACTCCTTCCCATGCTGGGCAAGGGGTTTTGGCTGGTGACTCTAGACCTCAAGGAGGCATACCTGCATGTCCCTATTCGACAAAGTTGCAGAAGACACCTCAGATTTCTTGCAGGGTCAGAGCATTATCAATTCTCAGCATTGCCCTTTGGCTTATCTACTGCACCCAGAGTATTCACGAAATGCCTGGCATCAGTAATTGCACATTGCAGACTTCAGGGGATTCAAATCTACCCATATCTGGACGACTGCCTTATACAAGCGGACAACAAGCAAATTTTGTTAAAGGACTTGGACTATGCCATCCACCTACTACATGCCTTGGGATATACAGTCAACATCCAAAAATCAAGACTTGTTCCATCCCAAAGAATAACCTTTCTGGGTGCGGATCTAGACACAACCACCCAAATGGCTTTTCTCACAGAAGAAAAGCAAAAACAGCTACCGGATTACTTCAAGAATCTGACAAGACAAACTCAGCTGACTGCAAAGAAAATCCTGCAGGCCCTGGGTTACATGGCATCTTGCATTCTTCTGATTCCGCAAGCAAGGCTGCATATGAGAAAATTACAATGGTACCTAAGGAGTGTATGGACTCAGCACAGTCACAGCTTAGAAACTTTGATCCCTCTCATTCCATGCCTTCGAAAGTAATTTCTGTGGTGGGCTCAAGCCTGCCAGTCGAACAGCGGGTTACCCTTCAGCAAACCAAGAGCTAACCAAACCATCACCACGGACGCTTCAGACCAAGGTTGGGGAGCACACATGGAGGGCAGATGTATCCAAGGGATATGGTCACAGAGAGCTGCGCATGCACATAAACCAAAAGGAAATGCTGGCAGTGATGCACGCAATAGAGGCCTTCAAACCTTTCCTTCATCAAGGCCACCTGCTCATAAGGACAGACAACACCACAGTTATGTGGTACATAAACAAGCAAGGAGGCACCCATTCCTACCCTCTATGCAGACTGGCAATGAATCTATGGGATCTTTCCTTGAAACTCAATATACAGCTGCAGTCCCAGTTCGTGCCAGGTAAAGACAATATACTGGCAGACAGCTTAAGCAGAACTACCATGGATGCACACGAATGGATGCTGCACCCAGACATCTTCTTACTCATAACACAATCATGGGGAAGGCCGGAAATAGATCTGTTCGCTTCCCCCCACAATCATCAACTGAAGACATTCTGCTCAAGGACATACCACCCACAAGCATGGAAAGTGGACGCTCTCTTTCAGCTGGAAAGCTCTAACAGTCTATGCTTTTCCACCTCTCCCATTAATGACCAAGGTTTTACTGAAGATCAGGGCAGAGCAGCCCAGAGTGATTCTGATAGCTCCAAACTGGCCAAGGCAGCACTGGTACCCACTGTTAAAGAGCATGTCACAGACGAAACCGTGGCCTCTCCCCCTATGGCCACTTCTACTGACGCAGCACAATTTCAAGACTCTGCATTCCAACCTGAAAACCTTGCAGCTAACTGCCTGGAGAATTCCATGACTCCTCCCCAGGATAGCCTATCCCAGAGAGTGAAGGATATTATTATGGAAGCCCGCTGACCCTCCACAAGGAAGGCATATTCAGCAAAATGGAAAAGATTTCACACTTGGAACACAACAAAAGGCCTAGATGTGACAGTGATGAACATGGCACATATACTGGAATATTTGGCAGAATTGTTCCACAATGGCCTGTCTTACTCTTCCATTAAGATACATGCCTCAGCAATTTCAGCAGAATACAATGTTAATCCACCTGTCTTCTCGCATCCTCTCCTAAGACAGTTTCTAAGAGGAATCAAAAACATCAATCCTCCAAGGAGACCACCTCTACCTACTTGGGACCTTAACTTTGTGTTGGAAAAACTAACACTTCCTCCCTTTGAACCAGCAGCATCGGCGGATCTACAGTTTCTGTCTTGGAAAACTGCATTCCTTCTGGCCATAACCTCAGCAAGAAGAGTATCTGAGTTACAAGCTTTAATGGCAGTGCAGCTATTTCTTATCTTTCATCAAGACGGAGTTTCTTTGAGAACCAATCCTACATTTATGCCAAAGGTGGTATCCAGGGTATCCTTGAACCAAGCAATTCACTTGCCTACATTCTTCCCAAAACCACAAAATAAAGGGGAGAAACTTCTGCACACCCTGGACATACACAGACAGTTGCGCTACTACTTGGACAGAACTAAAAGTTACAGAAAGACTCACCAGTTGTTTGTAGCATATGCTGCTGGTGCACACGGAAAAGCAATTTCCAAACAGACAATTTCAAAATGGATAGGAAATTGCATTCAGTTTTGTTACTCCTTTCATGGAAAACCTGTGCCAGCAAACATTAGACCTCATTCCACGAGAGCCACAGCCACCACCACAGCCTTCCTAAGAGGGGTGGCTACCAAGGACATTTTAGAAGCTGCTACATGGAGCTCCGTGCATACATTTGCCAAGCATTACAATTTACCCTTATACTCCAGATCCAGAGCAGGCTTTGCTACAGCAGTCCTGCAGGGTATATTAACTACACCATCCTTTACTTAGTTCCTCCACCCCCAGATTGACTATGGTATTCTACCCATATGTGATGACTGCAGATGCATCCTTGAAGGACATAGTACAGTTTTGTACCTACCATAAATGTAGATGTCCGATAGGTATGCATCTGCAGTCAGGTTTACCCTCCCTCCTTCCCCTCTGTGGTATTCCTAGGGTGCTTACCCCTCCATTAGCTGGCTGGGGGATCTATTTATGGTGTATTTGTTTGTGTGTGTGTGTATATATATATATATATATATATATATATATATATATATATATATATATATATATATTTTTTTTTGCAAATGTTTGGAATTCTGTTGCTTTTCTCCAAATTTAGCCTTCCTACAGGGCACCTGGCATCTGGTGCAAGAAAAACTGAGGAATATGGCGTCGGCTGATGCTTTTATACCCCAGACGCTCTGACGTCGGGGAAAGTGCGACATCAGCCGAGGCCAGACCCAGACTTTGGAATCCGGCCGACCGAAGGGCTGCCTGAGGCAGGACAACCCATATGTGATGACTGCAGATGCATACCTATCGGACATCTACATTTATGGTAGGTACAAAACTGTACTTTTTTTTTTTTTTTTTAATGGCAGCTCATTGTCTTTCTTTGTGTAGAAAACACTGGCATCACCCTGTATATGTAATATGATTGCTGCTGATTTTTTTTACTTTTGATGTAATAATAATACAATTAAAACAAATTTTGAATATGAGCTGCATTCTGTCACCTTGACAAACGTATTCTTAACCTAATAGAGAATAGAGTACAATGCAGCTTGGCATCCTGCCTCATTTGGGTGATCATGAAGGCCTGCTAGTGCTATCAATACAAAGCTCAAATGCACCAGCCAAGCTTACATGTATTTGTGTGATTACAAATCTGCGACTGACCAGCTAACCCCCAGAAGGTTGAATTGTTGGTATACCAGGGATTTCCCATGCTAGTACAACTTCAGAGTTGTATATAAGTAATGGGGGGGTGTGCAGCCCTACACTGAGGGTCATGGGGAATTCGCTTGCTGCAGCAAACATTTTTGCATGTGTTTTATTTTCGAATGCTGTTTGCATTTGTAAGCTTTCAATCATTTCTGATTACAGTTGTATGAGACAATCACAAATGAACCAAACACTTGTCAGGGAGACTCGGAAACATCTTCCCTGTGAATGGTGAGAGAAGTAGGACACAACTCAAATTTCATTCTGGAAATACAGCAGTGACCAGGAAGACATTCCAGTAAGATGGTATGATTCACTGTCTCAAGCACTGCAGTGAGATCAAGAAGTCTCAACATCCTAAAGCAAAAATTATCTCATGCTATATGAGTAGATCTTCAAAGCTCCTAGTAAGGGCAGTCTCAGTAAGATGTTGTCGAGACTGAAAAGGATCAGACAATCCATATCCTTTCAGAAAAAACAGTCAAGTTATATGTAAACCACTGCTCCCAAAATCCGGCTGAAGAAATGGAAGACTGGAGATAGAGTGGTAGCTGTCAAATACATCAAAGTCCAAAAGCTTCAGGGTAACCAAGGCATCCTTGAGGTCAGTTGGACAGATTTAAGATTACAAAAAAGGCTGGTTAGTTTGTACATAACCTGACTTAGGAATTCGGGACAAGAAATAGCCAGTTTAAAAGGGTAAGGGTCCAGGACCTAGGTTGTGATGCACATGCATGAGGTTAAGGTAAAGAGTTCAGTGTAATCTGCAAGAACAAATTCATATCACAGCCCAGAGATGGCACCAACTGGGTAATATGTAACCGAACAAATGCACAAACTCAAGACTTGACAGAGGCATGCTTAGCTGTGAAGAACCAAGCAACAATTTTACATGCTTTGGTTGAAAGTTCTCTCTGGGTGACAAGACGGGCAGGAATGTGATTTGTGTCAACCATTCTGAAAATAAATGAAGGCAAATTAGCCAAGACATAAATCTTCCCAGAAAGGAATGCAGCTTTTCAGTCATTTCTGAGTGGTAATGGATGGGTATAACATTTGGCCAATCTACACTTGTCTTTAGTTGGGGAAAACTGGCATCAGTGGTTCTCAAACCTTTATTCAGTCCTACAAACAAACAGAGTTTCTAACTCAATCAAGGTATGTGTGCAATGATGTGGCCTGAACAAACATGACAAATAATGTAGTGGAGCTAACTACACAAGTAAACCTGAACCTTTCCATCATCCAGACAAATCTATTTTACGAGAACCACAGACTCCTCCTCAGCCTGGATGCTTAAATCACCCAGTGTCAGCCATCTGGGGCTAATCAAGGCCAAGCCAACCAGGAAGTCCATGAACTTCTGAAGGAGCTCCCTCACACTACTGAGGAGAGGCTGGGGGCAGCAGTTTGTTCCTAACTCATGATGAACATAAACCATGTCTTAGTAGCATGAAACAAATGCAAACTGGAGCAATAAAACCCTACTAGACACTCCTGATCCTACCAGAACATGGGATCTGAATGACAGACACCCGGTCATAAGTTGGTCAAAGCAATCAAGCCAGGTTTCTTTTACAAAATATCCATCCTGTTGTACACTAATATGTCACTACCAGATAGCACCCTCCAAATCAAGTAAAGGCAGGCCCCTTCTACAGTATTGTGTGTATGTGTTGTTGTGTCTTTCGGCTCCCGGTTAGGGGTCCTACAGCGGAACTCCGGTCCGCTAATGTTTGGTAGTGGATTTTTACGTGCCGAGTTACCAGCTTTGACGCACAATATATATATATATATAACAGGGAACAGTACTTCAGCCAATCCACTATACCGTAAACAAAAACTGCAACCAAGAAAGTTTTAAATTAAAGGATAAATAACAGCAGTAAAAATTGGAACATAAAAGAAATTTGAAAGCCCTAATTAACAACATTCTTACCCAGCGTCATATCACATCAGTAGTAAAATCAGTGTGCAATAAAAGCATGTGCAAATAAGTATGTCAAAGAATGAAAATATGATAAATTAGCAACAAGTAAAACAGTTATGACACACTTAATGTAACGAAGAAGTGGAAGGAAATCCAGGGTGAAATGGGCCTTTGGTAGATTAACAGTTATGAAATATTGCTGAAGTGAATGAAATAGCCACAGTTCTGGTGACAGAGTGTAAAAGGTGATGAAGGTCAGGAAAGATGGTATCCCAGAACAAAAGAGCTCATAAAAACAGGAGGCACGTATAGCCAAAAAAGACAAAAGTCTGCTATGGAGCAGTGTAGCAGCCAAAGATGTAGAAGGCAACTTGGGACACCTGTAAGCCAGTCAAAACAGGCCATTAATTCATGGAAATAGCTCTCAACCTTCCAGTCCCAAAATGTGGAACAGTACTTCTCATTATGTGGAACAAATGGGCAAAAGAGCACTTGCTAACAACTTAACTACAAAGTTCATAGTATGGTTAAAATGTGTTACTTCATACTTAAAAAAAAAAAAAACTCTCTTGATGAATATTGATTCAGTATTATTTACCAAGGATATCAGTTAAAGAAATTCTTAACACTGAATGTGTGCCAGACCTTTTAATTTTGGAACTACAAGGAACACAGACATTTTAATACACAAAATGAGGAATCATAGTTATAATGAGGTAAAATTGTGGTATGCAAGGGAACGAGTAAATAGAAAAAGAAATATAAAAACACACTTTTTCACCTTATGGTAGTAGCTGTCATAAAAAAATATACACCTATTTGTTAGCACACCTCATTCAGTTTTACTTTATTTCATTGTTAACTTTCAGTTTTTCGGTAGTTTATAGATTAACATCTACTGTGTCATTCTTTGTAGACCTCTTGTGCTCCTTTATGCCTTTGCCGCCTTAGGGCCACTGTTTTATCATCTTTTTTACATTGTTGACCCTTTAATGACCACACTGGTAAAAAAAAAAAATTGTATCCCTATATAGTAAAACTGTAGTTGATAACTGGATTGACAGTTCTCAAGCATGATTACTCCTATATTACTTAATGAAACAACATAGTAAACATTTTTGTGTGTGAAAAAAGTAATAAATATCAGACTTTCCCTGAGATAAATTATTTTTGCAGAAATTTTTCCCCATGCAGGCTATGAATTCTTTATGAGCAACTGAGATGCAATCAAAGTGGTCATACTTACATAGGTTCATAGGTAGGTACTAGGTTATTGGCCCAAGGCCCTAAGTAAAGCCAACAAGTTTCCCTGGCTTATACTAACCAAGAAAGTTAATTTCCTGTGTCCCTGTCGAGCAGAGCCACAGAAGTGATCCCTGAGGTATATTTCGTATTTCCCATCCACTTATCAATATTTTTCTTGAAGAGTGCTAATGAACATTGCTTGACGTGGATGGGTAGCTTGTTCCAGAGTATAGGAAGTCTCTGGGACAGGAATCTATCTCTCCAGCATGTCCTGTTTATTGTGGTGACAAGGTTTAGGTCCCTAGAGTGTGTAGCTCGGAGGGATTGGGATTTCTTTAGGTGTAGCATGTCCAACAGCTCTGGGTTTAACATAGCTTTATATGTTAGGCAGAGATCTCCTCTGAGTAGGTGATATGCTACAGAGTAAAGCTGGAGTTTTTTGAGACAGTCAGTGTAAGGCATCTGTTTGAGGCCAGTAATCCTCTTTGTGAGGTACTTCTGTGGCCTTTCCAGCTGCTGCAGATGTCTTGAGGTAAATTCCAAAAGGGGCGTTGTACTCTATAATGGGTCTAATGGCGATGTGATTATCAAAGGAGAGACAACTGTCCACCTGGGTCAAAAGGTCTCATCACACATTCGGCATTAAGTAGACTGCCGTTTATGTGGTAGTTCATGGGTATAGAGTTTTTACCAAAGGGGATGACAATGCATTTTTTGGCATTGAGCTTAAGGCCATGCCTCTGACACCAGGCATCTGTTTCAATGAGGCCCTTCTATAGGATGTCCACATCATTTGGGGACTCTACTATGGCTCCTAGTTTGCAGTCATCTGCAAACTTCGTTAGCCTGTACTTCAGAGACGTAGATACCAAATAGGAGAGATCCCAGGACTGAACCCTGTAGTACTCCACTTGTCACTAGTTTGAAGTCAGATTTGGAGTCTGCAACTTTTGCATTGTGGGTTCTGTCAGTGAGCCAGTTGGCAAACCCATCTTGTGACGTAGGGATTTATACCTAGTTTAGTGAGTTTATCTATAATTCCAGAGTGGGGGATGGTGTTGAAAGCTTTGGCGAGGTCAAGATAGGCCGTGTGAACCACCTTACCCTCGTCTACGGCTTTGGTGACTGCTTCAAAGAAGTTGATCAGGTTCAGAAGGCATGATCTGCCTTTCACAAACCTAAGCTGGGTGGGGTCCAGAGTTTGGAGGTTACCAATGTCTTTGTTTGAGTTCCATGATGATACATTCCATGGCCTTGCAGACCAGGCTCATCAGGATAATAGGGCGATAGTTCCCAGGATCAGTGGTGGCTCCCCCTTTGTGGAGTGGGATAACTGTTGCTGTGTGCCATTCAGTGGACAGAAAGCCTGACGTGAGACTATAATTGAACATGGTGCTTAGGTGGGGAGCCAGTTCATGTAAAATGCAGTCTGGGATGTTGTCCAGTCCTATGGATGCTGTGTTTTTGGTTTTAGAGAGTGCAGCTTTTACCTGCATAGATGTGATTATAGGAACTCTGCATTCTTCCTGTATAGATATGGGTCCTTTAGGGGGTGAGAGAGAGGTTCAGTGCTAACTTTACCCCATCTGCCAAGATTAACAGTATCCAGGTTGTGGTTACAATTAACACAAACCACATATCTGCCAAGATGTTGGCAATATCAGTTGGTTCTGTAATTTTCGTGCCGTTGTGCTGTAACTCAGAGCAGATCTGGGTGTTGCCATTGAGATTCTTGACATAGCTATAGAATGCTTTGTGGTTGCCCTTAGAATCAGTGGCAATTTTATTTTCATAGCTAGCTTTGGAGGATCTTATAAGGGATCTCAGCTTCTTACTGAGGCTGACCAAGGGAGCTCCTCCACTCGTGGGATTTTACTCCCTTGAAACAGTTTCTTCCTTCTGTTGTAGAGTTTGTTTATGGCAGGGGACCACCAGATTGGCTTACTTTTTTTGGAGGATAGCGTCTTGGTTCTGTTTGGGATAGCACGGTCCATGCACTCGTGTAAGTGCTTATAGAGTGCATTTGTGTAGGATTCAACAGTCGTAACTGTATTGTCCATCTGCATGGGTGTCATGAAGTTTGGCACTTCTGTCTTAAGAAGCATGAAGTTGGCTTTGGAGAAATTTTTTACTGTGGTTTCCTTAATGGTGGGTGGGGGCAGGATGCGGAGGATATCTATGGTGATTAGCTTATGGTCAGATCTGACCAACAAGGAGTTAACTTCAGGTGTGAAACACCAGTCACTCATGTTGGTAATGACTAGGTCTAGGATATTGTTGCCCCTGGTGGGGGTGTGGATAAGTTGATCCAGGGCACTGGAATTTATGAATTCCGGAAAGAGTTGAGTGAAGGAGTTGGTACATGAGTAGTTTTCCCAGTTAATGGTGGGGTAGTTGAAATCGCTCATTATTAGGGTGTTTGGTCGAACCCTAATATTTTCCAGTATATCAAGAAAAGAGGAGTAGGAATTCTGGGGCATGGTGGGGGATCTGTAGCAAGCTACAATTTGGATGGCAGTTTTGCCCAGAATTAGTTGCACTTGGATAACTTCAGATGCATTATGCTATGCAACTAGCCTGGAGGTGTGGATATCCTTAATGAATATTGACACACCTCCGCCTCTGGTGTTCTTGTCCAGGTTATGTGGCCGAAAAGTGTGGCATGAGTTATAGCCTGGTAATGCAGGGGTGTTCTCTAGAGCCTTGAACCAGGTCTCAGTCACTGCACAGATATCGATGTTCTCCATTTTAAAGAGTGCCTCAAGTGAATGCATTTTGAGATTTAGACTTCTAGCATTGAGTAACATTACCCTCAGTTTTTGCTTGCATGTTCCCATTACGCTGGTGAATTTGTCATTTGAACTTTGCCTAAAAAAGGCACTAGAGGGGTGGCAAGAGCCTTAGTATCCGGAATCCCAGGGGCAGCAGGTGCAGGCCATTTCTGGCAAAGCATTGTGGTCAGTCAACCATGTCGTCTCAGGCAGACAGATACTGGATCCTCTTAGAATGACACCAGAAGCTTACCCAATTGTGAAGTCATTTTGTCCTTGTACTGCGGTATCATTCTGGGTGATGGCAGGATGCTACTTAGGGGAGGGTAGGGTCATACCTGCCTGGGCTACAAGATCGGAGAGCTCTTCCATGTCTCTTTTCATGTATTCCAGGGAGGTATGTCTCAGGTTGTTCACACCAGCATGGACAATAACAGGGTCATATTTGTACTTGTGGAGTGACCTGAGTGCGTGGGTTATGTGGCAGAGCTGACAGTAACCTTCTCCTTGTTTAGCCTGGTGAGTGGGACATCAGTGTGCCTGACTATAGAGTCACCTATGACTAGTGTGTTGGGTACGTTGGTTTGCCTTATGGGCTGTGGTTTATTGGCACACTGAGTCTGTGGGCCATGTGTCATTTGGGTTGTGTTGGGGGGTGAAGGTTGCTTGTGTTTCTGCTTTTTGGAAGTCTCTGTTGCTTGAGCAGATCATTATTGAGTGCCTCTGCAAATGTTTTTGTGTTTCTATGTGTGGATTTTGGCGGTGTTTTCAGTCTGGACCAAATGTATGCGACTCTCCAAATGAATTTCATAAAATTTCTGAGTTCAGCAAATTAACAGAAAAAATAAACATTCTCCTGCACTTGTAACTTACATTAATCTAACTAAAGCCCCTTCCACAGCATCTCTTCTGTCAACATTTAACTCAGCAGTTATCTCTGTGTAGCGTCCACCTTTTTTTTTTTGCTAATGTTACAACCTCCTTAAACTGGTGTTTATAGATGTCTTACTACTAATACTTTACTAGTCTACTTTCTTTTGCCAGGAAAGTACGAACAATAAAAATGTGAAGTTATCTTGCATCACTATAGAATATATGAGCAGCTCCAAATTCTTACTTTGTAAATATGTCCATGTCCATATGTTTAATATTCTAATATGTTTATACATGTTTATACTTTATTTTGTTAAAGTGTATATACTATATTTGTTTATAATGTTTACTGTGCATGTTTTTATTTTTATAGACTTCACTTCCAAACAACCATGTCTACTTTGAAACTGTTTTCTGTTAAACTATTTTGTTTATCTGTCTTTTTTTGTTTATCGAGAAAGTCTAATTAGGAAAAAAGTTCTTTTTCAGCCGAGGTCCAAGGAGAAAAGTTCCATATTTAACACCAGTTTTGACATGTACATAAAGTACAGTTACATGATGTAATAAGGAATACAAGATATAGGCAAGTGTACATACATGAGAGAAAAAAATTACAATAGTTTACATAAACATGATTTAGAAACAGCATGTACATAGTTTGCGTAGTTATATACATTTATTCATATAGACTTAGGCTTGTATATAGCAAAGACTTGATATTGCATTGCAAAAGGTACTGAAATATTCCCGCGATATTTAGCAATTAAAAATGAGATGAGGCAGCTTGACTGTGAAAATATTAGAAAGGGAGAAATTGGTTGATAATAAAATACAGTATGATAGTAGCAGAGCAACTGTGTAAATATTGTTACATTTAAAATTGAGAAGCAAAGTAATTGAGAAAGTGGGAATGGGTGGAGCTGCTTGGACTGTTGTGAGTAGTATTAGATCTGATGTTGTCATTTTCATTTGTTTCTCAACCTGTGGGTTCGGAATCGATCCTCTGATTTGACTTGCTAGAATCCAGTTCTTGAGCTCCTACATTACCCCAGAGTACAACAAAATAACAGCCAAGGAGCGATAAAAAATCCCAGTTCTTTATTGTAAGCACTTTCGTTCAGCCATACTATACAATATACACTATACAATGAGCTTCTTCAGACAAAACTCTACCCAATATTCAATGCCTTATATAAGGCACTTAATTAGTTAATAAGTTTATAAAACAATTAACAAGCTTCCTGAAATTGATCAAACTGTTAAGTGCTATAAGAAATGCCAGTACAAATGGAATTTAAAATGCTAAAAAGCACAAAGAAATTTAAACATTACAATTCCGTATATAACAAACAAAATAAGACAAATATAAACCATACTAAAATGCATGTATTATCACGTTGTGTCTGTAGACAATGCAATGGTAAATAAACAGCCTCCACTTCTTATCTAGATGTTAATCTAAAAAAGTGAATCAACTTTGACCCCTTCTTTTTAAAAAGATGTACATTATATATTATATAGAAAACTGCTACTTAAATTGAGTGGTGTCATCATAGTAAAATGTAACTGAATAAATTTATACACATTTCATACTACATATTACCTATCCAATGATTTTAACTTTAGAATGCATTTAATTGAACTAAATTCATTCAGCACTGGTAGAACATGGGTATTGGTTCTTAGCTGCCATAATAGTTCACATTCTTCCAACTTCAGTTCCTACGGACCACTTCTAATATTTTTACTTATTTGATCCATGATAGTAAAATGGAATTCATCTGTGGGATTGTCTATATAACATGCCTTGCCAAAACATTGGTAGTTGACATCTTGCCAAGCTGGTATTTGTGTTCATAAATCATCTAAGTGCCCATTTTGATTTTCCTATGTAGAAAACTTGGCACTGCTGACATTGGGAAAGATAAACTGTTCCCGTTGTCTCAATTCCTTTTACACTGTAGCTTTTGTTGTGTATACTAAAACAGTTCCCTACCTTTATAAATTGGCATTGGTGGCATCTTCCACATTTTTTCATACCCCAATTGTTTTTAGGTATTGTGGTCTGACATTCTAGTATGTTCTTCAAATTTAGGCCTCTTCTATATGTTATGTTGGGCTTTCTGCCCAAATTTCTGTACACAGTACTGTCTTCCATAACAAGGGCCCAATTTTTAATGATAATATCCTTGATAGTTTTTGCATCCATAGAATAGGTAGTTAAAAAAACAAGTCTGGGATTGAACTGTATGGGAAGATTATTGGAATTTCTGTCTTGGGTAGTTAAATCATGTACTACTTCGCTATAGCCTTTCCACAAGATGGGCTTAAAATGCCCATTGTTCCTTTTTCTATGTACTTCATTAAACAATTGTTCAAAGAGGTATATCGGATATCCTCTTTTTGTGAACATATTTTTTAGAAGTTCATATTCGACTTGGAAATCATCATCAGATGAAACCATTCTGGCTGCTCGTACCAATTGTCCTTTTATTACAGCTCTTTTTTGATGAAAAGGATGGTTGCTGCTGAAATGGAGTAAAGCATTAGAATAAGTAGGCTTTCTATAAATGGTAGCCTTATATCTCCTATTCATTGTGTCCTTAGACAGTTGTACATCTAAGAAGTTAATGGTTTCTATCTCAAACTGGTAGGTAAATTCTAGAAAGTTAGTAAACTTTGTAATAGTATTTAGGAATTCCTCTACTGTTTCAAGTGACCCTTTCAATATAAAAAACAAGTCATCTTGACAGCAGGTGTACCAAACAATGTTCTCCTTGAACATGGCGTTGTTAAATAGGAATTCCTTTTCCCAGTAGGCCATCATGCAGTTTGAGAAGCTTTCCCCACAGGGGGGAGCCCATGGCAACCCCTGATTTTTGCAGGAAAAATTGGTTATTGAATAAGATGTAGTTATTTTGTAATACCAGTTTAAGTGGTACTGCTATCAAATCATTCATTGCTATCCATGCCTTTAATTATTAAAAACTCATGTACCCACTGCAAACCTAGTTCCTGGGGTATAACAGTATATAAATCTTTTATGTCTACTGTCAAAAAGTTGACAAGCATCAAATTCTAAATGGTTTATACCTTCCAGGAATCATGGCAAATTTGCTGTTCTGTATGTATGAGTGGTTTTAATTTGCCATCTACATACTTGGCAGAGACATACATGATGGTTTCACGCCCATCTGCTGTGGGTCGAAAAGGCGGATTGAAGAGGTCCTTATAGAGCTTGGGAGATCCAAAAATAACAGGTGTTACGGGTGTAGGCATTGTCAGGTAATATGTCAATATTCACACAATTCTCCAGAAACAAATCATTGATGATACAGTTTACCCGTCCGTATGCACTATTGACCTCATTCAAACCCACTTTTACATAATTGTCGCTTTCAAGAATAGCTGACATTTTCCCATGATAATCTATTTCATCCATGAACACAAGACCACCACCTTTTATCAGGCTTCATGATACGTACTTTCTGAAGTTTAAGAAAATTCAACAGTTCTTTTTTTTATTCATTTATTTATGTATTTATTTATTTATTTACTTATTTATTTATTTATTTCGTTAACTGGGAAAGTCCATTGGGCCAAGGTAGCCCGTTTTCAGTGGAGGCCCGAGGAGAAAAGCTCCAGACAGAAAAACAATATACAATATACAATGTATTAGTACAGCATATGAGAACAACAGTTTAACATTCAATATACAGCAAGGCAAGATTTTACATATCTTGAAATATATGAGCTGAGTCAATCACTTATAAGATATTAGCAAAAACAATACATTTATGTTCATTTAATACACTACATGTATTTAGGCAAAGGAATTTCAGAGAGATGAATTGAAGCAGTGGCAGAAATTAGAGTAGAATAGAATAGAGATAGGTATCAGGAATCAGGTAGGATGGGTACAGGAGCACTCCCAGAGGGAGTAGAGGTGAGAGTGGAGTAGGGTTTTAAAGGATGGTAGGTTAGGGGTAGTTCTAATGTAAGGAGGAAGAGAGTTCCATAATCTGGCAAGGGAGAATGATAGTAGAAGTTGCCCATGTGCGTGTAAAGGCTTGTAAAGTTCTAAGAGGTTCTGATTTGTGGATCTAAGTGTTCTATGTGACTGGTGATGTTTTAGGGAAGAGGAGAATGATGGACAGTTAGAAGGTTTGAAAATTAGCTTGTTTGCTGTAATTAGTTGAATGAAATTAAGGTATCTTGGGAGTTTCAACCAATTTAGAGCATGTAGGGAGTTGCAGTGGTGAGCAGAGGATTTGGATCCTGTGGCAAACTTTGAAATTTTGTTATAACATGAAGAAAGTTTAGATTTTAGGGATGATTCGAGGTTAGTAGCGGAGCTCCATACAAAAGGGAGGGTAGGAGGTAGGTGGTAGACAGGAGTTGTCTAGAAGACAGAGAAAAGTAGCGCCTGTGTCGATAAAGCATACCAAGTTTTTGACGAGTCTTTTTAATATTGGTTTGTAGGTGGATATCAAATTTTAGCTGGTTATCGATAAGAACGCCCAGAAGTTTTGTATGGGGAACTAGTTCAATAGTTGTTTTGTCTAGGCTAAGTATAGAGAAGGATGCTTTGTCAGCAGCAGTATGTCTAGAAGGGGTAAAGATCATTATTTTAGATTTGGAGGCATTTAGGGCTAGGTGATTGTCAAGCATCCAGGACTCAGTGGAGGAGAAGGCTTCTTGCGTAAGGTTTATTAGTAAAGGAAGAGTTTTGGCTGAGAAGATGATAGTGGAGTTGTCTGCGTATTGCATCAGTTTGGCATTGGGGATCTTTTGGTGGAAATCATTGATGAAAATGTTAAGTAGTAAAGGACCCAAAATAGAGCCTTGGGGTACACTTGTTGGGGTGTGAAGGAAAGAGGAAGTGCAGTAGTTCCATTTTACAGCTTGTTCCCTGGCTGAGAAATAGCTGGAGAACCATTTGATAGACGAAGAGGAGAGATTAAGATGGGAGAGTTTAGAAAGTAGAAGCACATGAGAGAGAGTGTCGAAAGCTTTAGATAAGTCGAGGAGGAGTGTAGAAACTATGTTCCCAGAGTCATGAGCAGAGTTAATGATTTCAAGGAAGGAAAGAAAGGCAGTGGTGGTGGTGCTATGTCCTGGTATAAACCCATGTTGGGTAGGAGTTAGGAGTTGGTTGCCCAATAGGTAGGGTAATAGTTGGAGGCAAATACATTTTTCGAGTATCTTAAGAGATAGGGGATAGGATAGCAATAGGGCAAAAGTTGGAGATTGAACAGTTTGTTGGGGGATGATGAAGGCTTTTTTCCAGAGGTATGATGCATAGGACTCCTGAATAGAGCGCTTGATTAGGATGCTGATTGGAAGGGCTTATGCCATCAGCAGCTAGTTGGAGAACGTTGGATGAAATGTTATCTGGGGCATTAGAACAAGGTTTTAACTTTTGTAGGAGCTTTTTTATAGTGTGGATAGGAATGGATTTGAGAGTAAAAGGGGAGGAAATAGGGTTCATGCATGTTAAGTTTTTGTTATCAGTTAAGTTGGGGGGGGGTGTTGTTAGGGAAAGAAGAGGTGAGTTTGCTTATGGAGACAATGAAAAATGAGTTAAATTGGGTAGCTAGATGAAAGTCTGGTGTGTCTGGGTCAGGGCAAGGGTTCTCTTTTTTTGCCTGGGTATAATATTGATGAAATACTATTCCAAAATTGTCTGGGGTTGGTTTTATGATTATTTTGAAGTTTAAGGTAGTAGGATTGGCGGTCAGTGGCTATTTGTTTTTTTACTTGATTTCGCAGTTGCTTGTATTTGGCAAGAGAGTTGGGAGTTTTGCATTTTTGGTAGTATTTCTAGATTTTATCTCGGTGATGCTCAAGTAGTTTTGTGTCTTTAGTTAGCCAGGGGGCTGTTTTGGATCTGAGTCTTTTGATTCTACTGGGGGTGAAGTGGTTAAGTATATCAGTGAAAATTCTATTGAAATGTGAGACTGCGGCATCTAAAGGGAGGGACTTTAGAGGGTTCCAGTCTCTCTGTTTTAAGGTATTAGAGAAAGTTAGGGGATTGAAGTTTTGCATGTTGCGGGTGGTAATGTGTCTATGTTGAAAGAGGATGGTGGAGGGGGAATGGCATATGTAGTCAGGGAGATGGTCACTAAGGGAGTCTGCGAGAGTGCCACTATCAGAAACTCGGTGTAGGTGGGAGACTAGTATTCAGTCAAGGATGCTACCTGTGGTGTAATCTTTATTTGGTCTAGTAGGGGTTTTGATTAGCTGTGTGAATTGATATAGGTTGATGCTTTGAGAAGGGGTAGATGAGTCAATGGAAGACCAGTTTATGTTGACATCACCTAGGATTATAGTCTCACTATTTATGTTGGAAGTGAACCAGGCAAGAATATCTTCCAGTATAGGGATATTGTTACCAGGAGGAATGAACAGGGAGGCAATGCATAAAGTTTTGTTATTTACTTTGAGAAGAGCGAGGGTTAGCTCGGCTGTGTCAAATGAGGTATGGGCTTAGTATAGAGTGTTACTGTTAAGGAGGAGAAGAGTAAGGCTACTCCACCTTTCTTTTGAGGTCTGTCACTTCTTATAAGTTTATAGTTAGGGGGCATCATTTCGTTTTTTTTTTATGTGTGGTTTTAGCCAGGTTTCTGTGATAGAGATATCAGGTTTGTAGTGAGAGATCCAGGCGTGAAAGGAAGGTATTTTATTACAAAGGCTCCTGGCATTAAGTGTGGCAAGGAGAAGAAATTTGTGGTGCAGGGGAGAGCTATGTGAATGTGGTTTAGAGGTGGAGTTGTGTGAAGGCCCTGGGTTATGGTGTATGTCTCCAGAACGAAGGAGGAGGGTGATCAATTTTGAGTAGAGTATGGATAGGTATCTATTTTCTAATGGGTCATAGGTGTAGATATTGGAACCTAATGAGGTGAGTTTGGTGGGTATGGGAAGTGGTTTACTAGGGGTAAGGAAGAGCTTCCTTTGAAATAGAAATGATTCATTATGTTTGTAGAGGTGGGGAGAGGCTTGGGTTGTAAAGGGAAAGTCTTTTTAATGTAAATCGCAGTTGTATGAAAGGGAGGGGAGTGCTGAAATTATGGGAGACTAGTATGGTAGAGTAAGCAGAAGAGGATTAGGCTTAGAAATAAGGTTATTAGAGCATAGGCAGATTTTCTTTGCATGGTGGGAGACGGTGTATGAGTTGAGTGAGAAGGATGTGTAGGAAGAGAGATGGTTAATAAGTTTGAGAGGAGAGGATTAGAATGAAATGTGTGAGGATGTATTCACAGGTATATAGAAGGGTGGAGTGGAGGGGGGAAAAGGCAGTTGTAGTAATGAGTGGATAAGGAGCAAGTGGGGGACAATATTTGGAGGGTTTGGCTACTGGCTATCCTGATGAGGTGCATGCACTAACCAACTAGTAGGGATAAGGTACAGTCAGTTATTCAGTAATTATTGAGGCAAGCAAGTTAAATAAAAGCATACACCATCCTTTACCGTCTAATCCAAATCAAACACCCACTGGAAAAATACAATGTCCACTGATCTCACAAAGTACAAACAGTTAAAAAAAACAGAGAATGTCAAACATTCCATTCATTAGAACATTAATGAAGCCAGTCCTAGATACAAAAATGTCCTAGGTAGTAAGTTTACACAGGAATCCTAAAACTTTTTCTCCAGTAGTTTGCTTACTTTGATCCTAGAGCCTCTCATTCGAATTCATCCAAAGACATATTTCTATCTACATGGTTAAACCGATTGTTCCAAAGAATAGCCCTAATATCCATTTCACAAATTTTCTCAAAAACATTTAACGTTTCATGCATTGGGGGATTAAATACACTAGCAATTCTCAAATCATTGTCCATACCAGAGTTATTGCCCAACAGTACAGATAGGTTGTTTGCGAACAAACATTTTTAAATCTACCAATGTTTTAGCAACATTAGCTCTATTGTCTGGCACAAAGGCTAATCCTTTGAAAAGAATGTTGACTACTTCAGTGGTGACTTTAACAAATGAAAAATTGTATATCTTGAAATCACCCTGAAAGTTAGTCAGTATCTCAAGCTTTATCATCAGAAGCAGTATTTACCTTCTCCGATGGTTCTGCTTCTTTCGTTGTTGGCCTTGATGTTGTCCTTTCTGCGGTTGCTGCTGCTGTTTTGGGTTGCCTCCCTGAAAAACCTGCTGGTTACAGGTTCCAGGTTCAGTGCAGTTAGTGGGGAAATAGGCATTGTTCTTTTGTTGGTTTCCCTAATCCGATCGCCCCATCTAAGGGGAGGCGTCTGTACTCCATTAGCATCATCATCTGGATGGTGACATTCCATTTCTATGCTCCGTTGGGCACGTTGGTGATTGGTGGTTGCCTGGGTGATGAGAATTGTTCCTTCCTTGATGTTTTGTGGCTCTGGTGGAGCTGGGTATGTGGTTTTATTATCGTAGTCCCTTTTATCCCTTAAAATCTTCTTCTTTTTGATCTCAGTTACTTTACATTGCACTGTCTGTGCTCGAAAAAATACAAGCATAATCAAACTTGTATCTTGGGAAATCACCAACGCCCGTGATATTCCGTTCTAACATTTCCAGTTCCAGTCTTAAGATGTCTATTTCAGCATTATACTGCTGAATTAAGGCTTCTAAAAATTCAATGCCTTGTTCGTCAAATAAGGCAATGAGTTCTTGATGAAAGACAGAATCTTTGATTAGACCAGTTGGGTAGCGCCATTGGCATAACCCTTTAGGAACCAGCTTCAATTTACTGCATTCTTTGAAGTAAGAAACCTCGAGCTGTAGTTTCTTACATTTGTACAGTTTTTGATCAAACGTTTTTAGGTTAGTTACAATGGGTATCTGCATCAAACAATTAGAGGTGTGATCAGCTGAATTATCAGTATCTGGCAAACAACTGTTGGTGTTTTCAGAAAATCTGTCATAGAAGGCATTGAACTCTGCCCAAGTTGATTTGAGGGTTGCAGTTCGCCTTCAACAATTATATTACTGCCAGTATTAGAAATTGAAGATCTCTGTGCATTTAGATATCCACTTAAGGGTACAGTAGACACAGAAGCATAAGAAATATTTTGTCTATTTAAACCCATATTCGTATCAGAAGCAGAAGCTGACATGTCAGCAGTGGGATTTACCAAGTCCAACTTAGAAATTCTTCTCGATATGACATCCACTTGGCCAAGCAACTGCTGAACCAACAGGGTCAGATTGCCTACAACGTTTGCCTTGGTAGTCAATCCCCCTATTGAAGTATTTTTATCTTCTTGTTGGGAGAAAAGAGGCTGGGAAATGGCAGCAACTGCACTAGCCATCATACACAAACCAACCAAAGGACACTTGCGAAAAACCACTGAATGTAACAAAAGAACAGCCGAGGAGTGCCAAAATTAATCCCAGTTCTTTATTGTAAGCGCTTTCGTTCATCCACACTATACAATTAACTTCTTCAGACAAAACTCTACCCAGCATTCAATGCCTTAAATAAGGCTCTTAATTAGTAATAAAACAGTTAACAAGCTTCCTCTAGTATGCACAGTGATTTGAGAATTGCTAGTGTATTTAATCCCCCAATGCATGAAAAGTTAAATGTTTTTGAGAAAATTTGTGAAATGGATATTAGGGCTGTTATTGGGAAAAATCAGTTTAACCATGTAGATAGAAATATGTCTTTGGTTGAAAAAGAACTGTTGAATTTTCTTAAACTTCAGAAAGTATGTATCATGAAGGCCGATAAAGGGGATGGTCTTGTGTTCATGGATGAAATAGATTATCATGGGAAAATGTCAGCTCTTCTTGAAAGTGGCAGTTCTGTAAAAGTGAGTTTGAATGAGGTCAGTAGTGCATACAGACGGTTAAATTGTATTATCAATGATTTGTTTCTGAAGAATTGTGTGAATATTGATACATATCATTACCTGACAATGCCTGCACCCATAACACCTGTTATTTTTGGATCTCCCAAGATCCGTAAGGACCTCTCTTATTCGCTTTTTCGACCCATAATAGATGGGCATGAATCCATCACTTATGCCTCTACCAAGTATGTAGATAGTGAATTAAAATCATTCATACATACAGAACAGCAAAGCTGCCATGATTCCTGGAAGGTATAAACCATTTAGAATTTGATGCTTGTCACAACTTTTTGACAGTAGACATAAAAGATTTATATACTGTCATATCCCAGGAACTAGGTTTGCAGTGGGTACTTGAGTTTTTAATAAAGGCACGGATAGCAATTAAATTGATTTGATAGAAGTACTACTCCAACTGGTATTACAAAATAACTACATCTTATTCAATAACCAATTTTTCCTGCAAACATCAGGGGTAGCCATGGGCTCCCCCTGTGGGTGAAGCTTCGCAAACTACATGATGGTCTATTGGGAAAGGGAATTCCTATTTAACAATGCCGTGTTCAAGAACATGGTTTGGTCCACTCGCTGTCAAGATTACTTGTTCCTTATATGGAAAGGGTCACTTGAAACAGTAGAGGAATTCCTAAATACCATTGCAAAGTTTACTAACTTTCTAGAATTTACCTACCAGTTTGAGATGGAAACAATTAACTTCTTAGATGTGCAACTGTCTAAGGACAGAATGAATAGGAGATATAAGGCTACCATTTATAGAAAGCCTACTTATTCTAATGCTTTTCTCCATTTCAGCAGCCACCATCTTTTTCATCAAAAAAGAGCTGTAATAAAAGGACAATTGGTACGAGCAGCCAGAATGGTTTCATCTGATGATGATTTCCAAGTCGAATATGAACTTCTAAAAAATATGCTCACAAAAAGAGGATATCCGATATACCTCTTTGAACAACTGTTTAATGAAGTACATAGAAAAAGGAACAATGGGCCTTTTAAGCCCATCTTGTGGAAAGGCTATAGCGAAGTAGTACATGATTTAACTACACAAGACAGAAATTCCAATAATCTTCCCATACAGTTCAATCCCAGACTTTGATTTTTAACTACCTATTCTATGGATGCAAAAAATATCAAGGATATTATCATTAAAATTTTGGCCCTTGTTATGGAAGATAGTACTGTGTACAGAAATTTGGCCAGAAAGCCCAACACAACATATAGAAGAGGCCCAAATCTGAAGACCATACTAGAATGTCAGACCACAATACCTAAAAGCAATTGGGGTATGAAAAATGTCGCGGATGCCACCAATGCCAATTTATAAAGGTAAGGAACTGTTTTAATATACTCAACAAAATCTACAGTGTAAAAAGGAAGATTTAATTGTGAGACAACAGGGGTAGTTTACCTTGGCAAATGCCAGCAGTGCCAAGGTTTCTACATAGGAAAAACAGAACGGGCACTTAGAGGATTTACGAACACCAATACCAGATTGGCAAGATGCCAATTACCAATGCTTTGGCAAGGCATGTTATAGACGATCCCACACATAAATTCCATTTTATTATCATGTATTAAATAAGTAAAAATATTAGAGGTGATCCATGGGAACTGAAGTTAGAAGAATGTGAACTATTATGGCAGTTAAGAACCAATGCCCATGTTCCACCATGGCTGAATGAATTTAGTTCAATTAAATGTATTCTAAAGTTAAAATCATTGGATAGGTAATATGTAGTAGGAAATGTGTATACATTTATTCAGTTACATTTTACTATGATGATGCCACTCATAAGTAGCAGTTTTTTATATAATATATAATGTGTGATATTATTTAAAAAAAAAAAGGGGGGGGGGAGTCGAAGTTGATTCACTTTTTTAGCTTAACATGTAGATAGGAAGTGGAGGCTGTTTATTTATCATTGCATTGTCTACTGACACAACGTGATAATACATACATTTTAGTATGGTTTATATTTGTCTTATTTTGTTTGTTATATAAGGAATTGTAATGTTTGAATTTCTTTGTTCTTTTTAGCATTTTAAATTCCATTTGTAGTGGCATTTCTTATATCACTTAGTTTGATCAATTTGAGGAAGCATGTTAATTGTTTTATTAACTTATTAACTAATAGCCTTATATAAGGCATTGAATGTTGGGTAGAGTTTTGTTTGAAGAAGATGTTCATCGTGTTATACTGCTGCAGTCATTACACTTGGGTTATCCTACCATCAGGCGGTTCCCCAGTCGGCCTGAGTTCCAAAGTCTTGGTCCGGCGTCGGTTGCTGTCGCCTCCTCCCTGACATCAGTGCAACAGGGGTATATAAGATGCAGCTGACGCCATTTTCTTCAGTCTTTCTTGCCGCGCGGTGCCCGAAGCAAAAGCAGTTCGCAAGTGCCGGTCGGATGACTCCTGAGATTTTCATTCCGAATCCAGAATCAAAGTCTTCTACAAAGCTAAGTACCCCGTTGGGGAAACTTTTTCTTGCCTCAGACTGATGTCAGTAAAAGTTAATAACTGTATTTCTTGTGGGGAGCAAATACCTCATAAGGATTTCCATTCCTATTGTATCCCATGCCTAGGCCCAGACCACTACATCACTGGTTGTCAGTTTTCTGCTAGGTTTAACAAGCGCACTATTAAACGTCTGTTTGATTTTGCCCATTACTTTGGCAGAAAATTCAATTACACCATGCCGTCGGAACATCCGACGACCGGAATACATAAAAAGCGCAAAGACAAGGACAGGCATCCGAGGCCCAAAACTGACGATGAAGCCTCTTCTAGGCCGGTCGCCGGTTCTCTGGTTTTCAGCGAGGAGCCTTCGCAGCCCCTGACGACCGCTTCTGCAGAACCACAGGCCGCCTCCGACTCACACGTGGAGATGGCTGGTTCTTCGGACGCACGAGTTTTTCAGCCTACCGAAACTAACCCTTCAGAGGGATCCGGAGTAGCTGAGCAACCCGCAGCTTCAGAGGGTGTTTTCAGACCTACTCAGTTAAGCATTAAACCCTCTGCTAAGTCTAAGCCTCCTTTAAAAACAAAGATACAAATACAGCATTCTCCAGGGCAGGCCTCATGCCCAAGAAACAAATGCTCAAAATGGCCGAAGACCTAATCACTCAGATCAGGGTGTCCCATCCCCCTCCTGATAAAAGGCCCAGACAGGAAGCAGACTATGACTCATCCGACCAGGTGTCCATTTCTTCAGATTCATCCTCAGACCTAGGATATTCTTTACCCCCTTAGGATTCTGATGCTGAGGAATCAATTCCATCAGCCTCTCCGCTTGAGGACTACTCCTTTGGGGAAACCTTGCATACCATGAGGGAGTATTTCCATTGGGAAGGCCAGGATTACTCAAAATCCAAGAAAAGGCTCAGAGACTTCCTTTTATTGCCTCAATACAGACCCCTTGCTATTCCGCTAGTGTTAGATATTGTGGATGATGTGTATACTGAATCCAGCTTAAATCCTGACTCCTTACATTCAGCCCCAGTTAAACCTGACAGATACTACAGAGTCCCTGACTCTCACAAATTTCTGTATAAAAGCCCTGTTGCTGACCCTGAAACTATTTTTCAGGGACCCAAAGGAATTAAGGTCTCATCAGCAAAAAATCCAGTTCCCTCTGACAGAGATTCCAGAGCATTAGACAGATGGGGAAAGAAAGTATATACGTCTGCAACTTTAGCAGTGAGAGCCTTAAATTGCCAGTTTCACATGCTAAAATATCAGCAATTTTTGATGTCTCAGTTGAAACAAAAAATGCTTCCAGATTGAGATCCTCCTAATTTTAAAGAAATGCAGGATTTATTGCATGCAGCTGAACAAGTGGGAAAACATACTTTGCCAAGTGGTTTTGATTCTTTAGAGGCTTCCTGTAGAGCAGCAGTTACAGGCTCTGTCATTAGAAGACATGCATGGTTAAAAGAACATACGTTACCAGATCATGCTAAAGCAAAATTATTGGGTGCACCTTTGCAGCAGGATGTGTTATTTGTTAAGGCAGAAGAGGTATTAAAGAAAATGGAGGTTAAGGCAAAATCTTTGCAAACGGTGAAGGATTTCTTACAGGTTCAGCCTCCTCGATTCAGCAGAAATTGGCCAACAAAGAATTGGTCCTTTCCAGTTACAGACAGACCTCAAAGGGGCAGATACAGATGTCCAAGAGGTAGAGGTCAACCACAAGGTCCTTACAGGCCTCGACAATGGGGTGCACCAGGCCAGAAAGAAGGGGAAGACCGGCCCCAACCATATAAAAAGCAGCCTCAATGACTTCCCACTACAGCTGCCAAACAGCTCTCTCTTGGCAGCCCCCTTGGGAGGAAAACTGGCACTTTTCTATAACAAACTGGCATTGGATCACCAAAGACAAATGGGTTCTCAACATTGTATCTCAAGGTTACAGGTTCCACTTTCACACTCTGCCAAGGTTAAAAGGAATGCCAAATCTGCCACCAAATCAATGTGAAGAGGCTCAAAAACAAATTACAGCACTCATGGACATGAGAGCTATTCAAAAGGTACCACCACAGGAGCAAGGACAAGGATTTTACTCAAGACTCTTTCTGGTCCCCAGAAAGGACAAAGCCTGGAGGCCCATTCTGGATCTTTCTTCTCTAAACACTTACCTGGATGTTCCGAAATTCAAAATGTTGACACTACAGCAGCTTCTTCCCATGCTGGGCAAGAAAGCATGGCTCATCACCTTGGACCTCAAGGAGGCATACCTGCATGTCCCTGTCAGACAAAACTGCAGAAGATACCTCAGATTCATAGCTGGTTCAATGCACTATCAATTCTCTGCACTGCCCTTTGGCTTATCTACTGCGCCCAGGGTCTTCACGAAGTGCCTGGCACCAGTAATTGCATTTTGCAGACAGAAAGGAATTCAAATTTACCCATACCTGATGACTGCCTGATTCAAGCAGAGAGCAAGGACATTCTTCTAAAGCATCTGGCATTTGTAAAAAAAGTTAAGTTGTCTGGGGTACACAGTAAACGAAAAGAAATCAAAACTAGTGCCCTAACGAGATAATATTCCTGGGTGCCAGCTTGAACACAATGGCCCAGATGGCTTATCTCACGCCAGACAAGCAAGGACAACTGACTCAATACTTTCAATTGATGGCAACAAAGACCCAACTCCCTGCAAGAAAAATTCTGCAGGCCTTGGGTTACATGGCATCTTGCATACTACTAATTCCATATGCCAGACTGCATATGAGAAAACTACAATGGTACCTAAAGAGTGTATGGTCTCAACACTGTCAAAGTTTGGAAACAGTTATACCACTAATTCCTTGCCTTCAACAGGAGTTTCGATGGTGGGCTCAAGCTTGTCACCTCAACACGGGACATTCTTTTACTCAACCCACAGCCAGGCAAACACTGACAACAGATGCATCGGATTACGCCTGGGGAGCACACATGGCAGGAAAATGAATTCAGGGCAAGTGGCCCACAGAACAAAGGCATCTTCACATCAATCAAAAAAGATGCTAGCTGTACAAAATGCCCTTATAGCTTTCAAGGACCTGCTGCATCCAGGACAACTACTAAAGACAGACAACACCACAGTTATGTGTTACATAAACAAGCAAGGGGGCACTCACTCCTACCCCCTCTGCAGACAAGCCATGACCTTGTGGAACACAGCTGTAAACTATCAAGTTCATCTGCAAGCACAATTCCTGCCAGGAGAGAAAAACACACTGGCAGACAACTTAAGCAGAAACATCATGGATCCCCACGAATGGGAATTGAATCCACAAATATTCACAATGATAACACAGAAATGGTGGAGCCCGGACATAGATCTGTTTGCATCCCCACTGAACTGCCAGCTACAGAAATTCTGCACAAGGAGTTACCATCCACAAGCATGGAGTGTGGATGCCCTCTTATTCAGCTGGAAAAACCTATAAGTATACTCTTTCCCACCACTACCTCTCCTTCCAAAGGTACTCGTAAAAGCCAGGCAAGAAGAGCCAAAGATGATCCTGATTGCACCAGACTGGCCACGTCAGCACTGGTACCCAATCTTAAAGAACTTGGCACAAGAACCACCTTGGATTTTGCCTCAAATCACACATCTGCTGACTCAGCACAACAATCAGATACTTCACAGCCAGCTAAAGACCTTAAACCAAGCTGCATGGAACATTCCTTAGTCAAGCAAGCAATGCCTCTCTCCAAAGCTGTTATGGATGTCATTCTGGAGGCCAGAAGGCCTAGTACCAGAAAAGCCTATTCGGATAAATGGAAGAGATTCTGTGCCTGTAACCAGGCTCACAGCCTTGACCCTCTTGTCCCAAGCATTCCTCAGATGCTACAATATTTGACTGAGAGGCTGGACAAAGGCCTCTCCTTTTCATCCATCAAGATCCACGCTTCTGCCATCTCTGCTCATTACAACACGGATCCACCAATTTTCTCTAATCCTTTGCTAAAACAGTACCTCAGAGGGGCTAAAAACATAAGACCGCCCTGTAGAGCACCTACTCCAGCTTGGGACCTCAACTTTGTTTTGGAAAAATTAACTTTACCTCCTTTTGAGCCAGCTAACACAGCAGAATTAAAATATATCTCTTGGAAAACTGCTCTGCTCCTGACAATAACATCAGCACGAAGAGTTTTAGAATTACAGGCACTAATGGCAGTGGAACCTTTCCTCATTTTCCACCAAGGTGGTATCAAGTGTGGCTCTAAACCAAACTATTCACTTGCCAACTTTTTATCCAAAACCACAGAATAAAGAGGAGCGACTACTGCACTCTTTGGACATTCACAGGCAGTTACGTTTCTACTTAGACAAAAGCAAAGCTTTCAGAAAATCTGAACAATTATTGGTAGCATATGCTGCAGGAGCACAGGCAAAAGCCATTTCAAAACAGACTATTTCAAAATGGATAGGACATTGTATACGTTTCTGCTATACGCACCATGGGAAACCTGTACCTAGCAGCATTAGATCTCACTCCACCAAGGCAACAGCCACTTCAACTGCCTACCTCAGAGGAGTACCTACCAAGGATATTTTGGAAGCAGCAACATGGAAATGTCCTTCAAGGATGCAACTGCAGTCCTAACATATGGGTTGTCCTGCCTCAGGCAGCCCTTCGGTCAGCCGGATTCCAAAGTCTGGGTCCGGCGTGGGCTGATGTCGCCCTTTCCCCGACGTCAGAGCGCCTGGGGTATATAAGCATCAGTCGACGCCATCTTCTTCAGTCTTTCTTGCCGCGCGGCACCCGAAGCAGAAGCAGTTCGCAAGTGCCGGTCGACCAGCTCCTGTGTTTTCAGCTACTGAAGTCTTCAAAAAAGCTAAGTACCCCGTTGGGGACCTTTTCTTGCCTCAGCCGATGTCAGATAAAACTGTAAAAGTTAGTAATTGTTTAACTTGTGGGAAACAAATACCTCATAAGGATTTCCACTCTTACTGCTTACCCTGCCTAGGCCCAGAACACAATGTCTCGGTCTGTACAGCTAGGCGTCGGTCAGAGTTTGCACAGGATTATTTTGGGGAAGATTTCGGTTATATCATGCCGTCGGAGCTTCCGACAGCACATTTACCTAAAAAACAGAAGGACAAGGACCGACACCCGCGGTCTCGGCCGACACCATGCTTAGGCCTACCGCGAGTGTCTCGGTCTCTTCTGAGCCGGTTTCACAACCGCTACAGACCGACGACACTGCCCCACCGGTTACTTCGGTACCGGCGGCCAGCTCGGTGCCGGTTTCTGTTCTCCCCTCTGAGACCGAAGCCCAGGATATTTCTAACACCATTTCAGTGGATAAGACTACTCCAGCACACGGTGTTGCCAGGCCTCCAGTGTCTATGTCCATTAAGGCCTACACACGTGCTAAGGCTGCCAAACAGGCTAAGTCTCTCCCTCCAAGATCTGTTTCTCTGGGATCCACTTCTGGTTCTCAAATTTTAAGTTTAGCTGAGGACCTTATTTCTTTAATTATGGGTTCTCAGCCACATCCAGAAAGAGGCTCTCAGCCGCCTTCTGTCAAGAGGCCTGGGGTTGAGCAGGTAGATCCCCAGTCCTCTGATGAGGCCTTAGGTGATTCTGCACATTCAGACTATCAGGAGGAGGCCTTCCCGGCCTACGAGGATTCTGATGCGGAGGAATCCATTCCCTCTGCTTCTCCTCCTGAGGAATTTTCCTTTGGGGAAACGCTTCATTCCATAAGGGAACACTTCAAATGGCAAGGCCAAGAATACTCAGACTCTAGGAAAAGGTTATGGGAATTTTTAAAGCTACCTCAGCATAGACCCTTAGCTATTCCTCCAGTTTTAAATGTTTTAGATGATGTGTACTTAGATTCTAGTGTTTCCCCTGACTCCCTCCCCCCTGCTCCTGTCAAGCCAGACAGGTACTACAGGGTCCCAGACACGCATCAATTTCTGTACAAGGGCCATACTGCTGACCCTGAAACTATTTCTCAGGGGCCTAAAGGGGTTTCCTCCACTACTGCTAAGAATCCACTTCCTTCGGAAAGAGATTCTAGGGCTTTAGAAGGGTGGGGCAAAAAAGTATATACATCTTCCACCCTTTCTATGCGAGCATTAAATTCTCAATTTCATATGATTCAGTATCAGGAATACATGTTGGATGACTTGCAAAAGAAATTGGCTTCCCCTGAACCACGAGATAGAAAGGGGTTACAGAAATTGGTTTATAAGACTCAGCAGGTTAGCAACCATTTCCTTCAGTGTGGATATGATGCATTGAAAGCTTCATGTAGAGCAGCAATGACAGGTGCGGTCATACGCAGACATGCTTGGTTAAAGGAACAAACATTGCCAGACCATGTGAAAATTAAGCTTTTGGATGCACCACTAGAGAAACATAAGCTATTTGGTGCTACTGCACAAGAGGTTTTAAAGAAAATAGAGGAAAAGGCAAAATCAGTGCAAACAGTCAAAGATTTCCTCCAGGTACAGCCTCCAAGATTCAGCAGGAATTGGCCTTCCAAGCATTGGTCCTTTCCAGACACAGACAAATTTCAAAGAGGCAAAAACAGACGTGGCAGAGGTAGAGGGCAAACTCGAGGCTCCTACAGAGGATGTCAATGGCAGCCTCCGAGCCAGAGAGGTGGGGCAGGACCTTCCACTGCTCCACAGGGACAATCTCAATGACCTGACTTTGACTCCGCCATCCAGGGCTCAATTAGAAGCACCTTTGGGTGGAAAATTATCTTTATTCTCACAAAATTGGCACAATATTACAAAGGACAAATAGATACTGGACATAATAGACAAAGGATACAGATTCCATTTTCATACACTACCAACAAGACATGGCAGGCCAAACTTGCCACCAAATCAAAGGGCAGAGGCACTCAAACAAGTAACCAACCTACTTCAAATAAGAGCAATAGAAAAGGTTCCTTCTGCAGAACAAGGCCAAGGATTTTATTCAAGACTGTTCCTTGTTCCAAGAAAAGAAAACCAATGGAGACCCATTCTGGACTTGTCCGCACTGAATACTTACCTTATTGTGCCAAAATTCAAAATGCTGACTTTACAGCAACTCCTTCCCATGCTGCTAAGGGGTCTTGGCTGGTAACTCTGGACCTCAAGGAGGCATACCTGCATGTCCCAATCAGACAAAGTTGCAGAAGATACCTCAGATTTCTTGCAGGCTCAGAGCATTATCAATTCTCAGCATTGCCCTTTGGCTTATCTACTGCGCCCAGTGTGTTCACGAAATGCCTGGCATCAGTAATTGCACATTGCAGACTTCAGGGGATACAAATATACCCCTACCTGGACGACTGCCTTATACAAGCGGACAGCCAACAAGCCTTGTTAAAAAACTTGGACCATGTCATTCACCTACTGCAGGCCTTGGGATACACGGTCAATATTCAGAAATCAAGTCTCGTACCATCCCAACAAATAGCTTTCTTGGGTGCCACACTGGACACAAACACCCAGATGGCATTTCTGACAAAAGAAAAACAAAAACGATTACCAGAATACTTCAGAAAATTAGCAACACATACCCAGATGACTGCAAGGAAAATCCTGCAGGCCCTGGGTTTCATGGCATCTTGCATTCTTCTGATTCCACACGCAAGGCTGCATATGAGGAAACTACAATGGTATCTAAAAAGTCTATGGTCTCAACACAGCCACAGCCTGGAAGCTTTGATCCCACTCATTCCATGCCTTCAAAAGGAATTTCTGTGGTGGGCCCAAGCAAGCCAAATAAACAAAGGTCTGCCTTTCAGCAAGCCTCATACAATTCAAACCATAACAACAGACACCTCAGACCATGGATGGGGGGCGCACATGGAGGGCAGATGCATTCAAGGACAATGGACACAAAAAGAAAAGCACCTGCACATCAACCAAAAAGAAATGCTGGCAGTGATACATGCAATCAAGGCCTTCGAAAAGTTCATGCATCAGAGCCATCTACTAATAAGGACAGACAATACCACAGTTATGTGGTACATAAACAAGCAAGGAAGGTACCCATTCCTACCCTCTTTGCAGACTGGCAATGAATCTCTGGGATATTTCCCTTCAATTGAAAATAGAGCTACAATCCCAGTTTGTACCAGGGAAGGACAATGTTCTGGCGGACAGCCTAAGCAGAAACATCATGGATCCACACGAATGGATGTTGCATCCAGACATTTTCTTACAAATAACTCAAGCATGGGGAAGGCCGGACATAGATCTTTTTGCCTCCCACCTCAACCACCATCTGAAAAAGTTTTGCACAAGGACATACCACCCTCAAGCATGGAAGGTGGACGCTCTCTCCTTCAGGTGGAACTCCCTAACACTGTATGACTTCCCACCTCTTCCTTTGATGACCAAGGCGTTACTAAAGATCAAGAGAGAGCAGCCGAAAATCATACTGATAGCTCCAGACTGGCCAAGACAACACTGGTACCCACTACTACGGAGCTTGACACACACCAATCCGTGACTCCTTCCTCAATGGCCACTTCTTCTGACACAGCACAATTGCAGGACACTACACCCCAGTTTGAAAACATTGAAACTGACAGCTTGGAAGATTCCATGACTATTCCTCAGGATACACTTTCCCAAAGGGTAAAAGATATCCTGGAGGCGCGCAGACCTTCCACTAGAAAAACATACTCAGCAAAATGGAAGAGATTTCTTAACTGGAACAGCAAAAAGGGTCAAGACCCATCAGTGATGAGCATTCCACAGATCCTAGAATATTTGGCTGAAATGCTCCACAATGGCCTTTCATATTCTTCGATAAAAATACATGCTTCAGCAATATCTGCCAAATATAACACTGATCCACCTGTATTTTCTCACCCATTGCTAAGACAGTTTCTAAGAGGTATAAAGAACATCAACCTTCCAAGGAAACCACCAGTGCCTGCATGGGACCTCAACTTCATGCTGGAAAAATTAACTCTTCCTCCCTTTGAACCAGCAGCATCTTCAGAGTTGAAATTTCTGTCTTGGAAGACAGCTTTCCTACTGGCAGTAACCTCAGCAAGAAGTCTCTGAGCTACCGGCCCTTATGGCAATACAACCATTTCTTATTTTTCATCAGGACAGAGTTTCTTTGAGAACCAATCCGTCATTCATGCCAAAGGTGGTATCCAGGGTGTCCCTGAATCAAGCTATTTACCTGCCTACCTTCTTTCCCAATCCTCAAAATAAAGGAGAGAGACTTCTGCACACCTTGGACATACGCAGACAGTTGCGCTATTATTTGGACAGAACAAAGTCTTTCAGAAAATCTGACCAGCTTTTTGTAGCTTGCGCTGCTGGATTGCAAGGAAAAGCAATTTCCAAACAGACAATTTCTAAATGGATTGGAAATTGCATTCGATTCTGCTACTCTTTTCATGGAAAAACTGTGCCAGCTGACATCGGGCCACATTCCACCAGAGCTACAGCCACCTCCACAGCCTTCTTAAGAGGAGTGGCAACAAAGGACATTTTAGAAGCTGTTACATGGAGCTCCGTGCATACATTTTCCAAACATTACAACCTGCCTTTATATTCCAGATCCAGAGCAGGGTTTGCTTCTGCAGTCCTGCAGGGCATTTTAGCTACACCATCTTTGTCTTAGTGCCTACCACCCCCAGGTTGGCTATGGTATTCAACCCATATGTTAGGACTGCAGTTGCATCCTTGAAGGACATAGTACAGTTTTGTACCTACCATAAATGTAGATGTCCGATAGGTATGCAACTACAGTCAGGTTTTCCCTCCCACCTACCCCTCTGTGGTCTTCTTTTGGGTTCTACCCCTCATTTTAGCTACCTGGGGTAATCTTTTATGGTGTATTTGTTTTTATGTTGTTGTACTTGTCTGGAATTTTTTTCTCTATTTTCAAAATTTAGCCTTCCTTAGAGGGCACCTGGCATCTGGGGCAAGAAACACTGAAGAAGATGGCGTCGGCTGATGCTTATATACCCCAGGCGCTCTGACGATGGGGAAAGGGCGACATCAGCCGACGCCGGACCCAGACTTTGGAATCCGGCTGACCAAAGGGCTGCCTGAGGCAGGACAACCCATATGTTAGGACTGCAGTTGCATACCTATCGGACATCTACATTTATGGTAGGTACAAAACTGTACTTTCTGTGCATACGTTTACCAAGCATTGCTATCTGCCTTTATACTCTAAATCCAGAGCTGGCTTCGCCACTGCTGTGCTGCAGGGCCTTATAACCACCCCTAATACCTTATAGAACCAGCCACCCTACCTCAGCTTTGGGATTCTACCCAAGTGTAATGACTGCAGCAGTGTAACATGATGAACATAGTACAGTTTTGTACCTACAATAAATGTAGATGTTCGAGTGTATACACTGCTGCAGTCCAGGTTACCCTCCCTCCTTCCCCTCTTACTTGCTGGTATGCACCTATGTCTTCTACCCTTTACTGCCTATGGGGAGTATTTGCTGGTAACTGAAAGTTGTTGTTTGCTTTTCTTATGTATGTTTTATTAGCAATTTGAATTGCCTACCTATTTGGGGGCACCTGACATCTGGGGCAAGAAAAACTGAAGAAAATGGCGTCAACTGCATCTTCTATACCCGTGTCGCACTGATGTCAGGGAGGAGGCGACGGCAACCAACGCCGGACCAAGACTTTGGAACTCAGGCCGACTGGGGAACCGCCTGACGGCAGGATAACCCAAGTGTAATGACTGCAGCAGTGTATACACTCGAACATCTACATTTATGGTAGGTACAAAACTGTACTTTTCATTGCATAGTGTGGATGAACAAAAGCGCTTACAATAAAGAACTTTGATTTTTTTAGCACTCCTCGGCTGTTCTTTTGTTACTTTCAGTGGTTTTTCGCAATTGCCCCAGAATACCTCAGATCTCATTTGGTGCTCATCGAAGACTGACTGGGATTGCAAATCTCTCAAGTTCCTTGTGGGTTTACTGAGTTTTGTTTTTTTTTCAGAGTTATTTCTCTCAAAAAAGTTTCTGTCCTTTTACTTGTCTTCCTTACCCTCCAACTGCCCTATAAAAAAGCTTTTATTAGTTCTTTAATCTTTTCTGTATGTTAGTACTACTTATTACCTTAGTTGGTATTTTCTTCTTTTTCATTCTTCCTTTCTTTTCTGAAATATGTATAGCTTGTTTAAAATAGCCAGCTTGTCTGACAAACCAGCTGATTTCAAAAAATGCATTTCCTGTGGGCACAGGGTTCCTCAATCTGATGCCCACAGGGAGTGAGTTTACTGTCTTGGCCCGGTGCACCTGGAATCACCCTGCTCTGTTTGTGCTGGGTATAACCAGCATGCTCTTGGTGTTACTCATTTAAAGGGACCATCTTCAGCTTCTTGTATAGTTACCTCCTCTTCAGGGGCTTAAGTCCCCACCAAGAAGATGAGTCCTGGGAACACAGAAGGTGTTTCATGGACAAGACATCTCCTCAAACTCCAAACCTCCTAAAAAAAGTTCCCAGTCCATTGGATCTTAACCCTTCGGATCCAGCTTATTCGGAGACTTCTCCTTCTCGGCCCCATGATCTACAGTTTTCACTGGAGCCGGAGACTCAGATTGCCCTTTGTCCAACAATCGCCCAAAAGGACTTCTAAGCCTCCTCCTTACCTCCTCATCCATAAGGTGTTCCCGTAGTCTTTGGAAGCTGAGGTTGATAGAATGATGAGGAAATTTCTCGGGACACAAATCCATATGGAGGTTTTGCCATCTCCATCCCCCACTGTATCCGTGAGCCTCCATTCTGCTTTTGTCCCAGTTGCTCCTTCTCTGATCTGACCAACCACTTCACAGTCCTTGGATCCGAAGGTCCCAAAACTTGACACATTGGGTCCGACAGTGCCTGTTACTTTGACTCCGACCATCTCCCTGACTGGCTTGGCTCCTACCATGTCAAAGCAGGATGGCTGTTGGAGCTGAAGCCTCAATGTCTGATCAGAGGGGTTGACTTATACTCTGAAGCTTTTGCAGCTATCACTTCCACTCAGAGCTTTGGTATTAAACAGCTCAGCACCGACCCCCCCCCCCCCGGACCCATGGGACTCTGGGAATGTCTGCTCTGGGACCTTCGGATCAAGAGAGATTGCCTTTGATATCCCTGGGTGCTACCACCTTCGAGGTGGTGGAGAGGGTTTTCTTTCTCTGCCCTGGAGAGACCCGACTCTCACTTCATCAGATTCATGTCCCGCCCCCTTGGATCCTGTGCCTGACTCCTCTCTTCTCCCACCTCCAGGACAGCCAACCAAGAAGAGTTTTCAATCTGTTCCAGTTTCCGAGCTCCTTATTTCTTCTGAAACCTCCCTGGAACATCCCACCATGGAGGCTTCTCATAGGAGAAAGTGCAAGAGGATGCACTTGGGTTCTACTCAAGAATCCATCACAGAGGACACCAGTTTTGATGAGGGGGAGGGGTCCCCAAGACCTTCACAAGAGGACATCGCATGTGGAGACATTCTTGAAATCCTTCACCAGAAAGGTGGTTGGTCTGCCCACAACCGTACCCAGGAGGAATCCGTGTATGTTCTTCATGTTTCACTGTTAGTTATCACACTTGGGTTATCTGTCTGCAGGTAGCCCTCAGTCAGCCCGAATACCAGAGACTTAGTATTTCTGCGTCGGTTGCTTGTCGCTTCAGGACTGACGTCAGGTCGTCAGGGGTATAAAAACAGGCAGCTGACGCCGTTACATCAGTCTTTCTTGCCAAGGAGCCCGAAGCAGAAGCAGTTCGCATAAGTGCCGTTCGGCCACTACATGAGTTTTTGTTTCCGAATTGAATCATCTTGAAGTCTTCTAAAGCTAAGTACCCCTTTGGGAATCCTTTTCTCTTGCTGTACCTGATGTCAGAAAAAGTTAACAATTGTTTCGCCTGTGGAAAGCAAATACCACACCAAGATTTCCATTCTTACTGCGTCACCTGTTTAGGCCCAGACCACCACGAACCTCGCGTCAGTTTTGTCCTTTGTTCAACGCCCGAACTATTCATCATTGGGCCCTTATTGTAGCTAAATTTTTGCTCTCGATCTCTGTATTCCAAAATGGCTTCGCTAACCCATCCATCTACCGATCTTTCGAAAAAAACCTAAGGATAAAGACAGAGACACAGACTGCACAGATCTCAAACTGCAGATGATGCTTCCATTAAGCTAGTTGCCAGTTCACCTGTACTCAGTGAGGTGCTTTTGCAGCCCCTGATTCCCCCTTCGATGGATTCGCAGGCTGCTACTGAGGACCCGTTCAGAGTCTAGTATGCCACGAGACTCTTCTTTGACTACAGAACCTGTGGATGTCTCTACCTTGGATGGGTCCGGAACCACTGTGCAGGCACCAGCTTCTGAGGAAGTTCTTCGCATTACCGATACTCGACACAAACTACTTCTTTTGTGTTTTCAGTTCTGTCTAAAACTGCCGCGTTTCTAAGGCCAGGAGTATGAGCTATGCCTAAAAAACAAACCGAGAACCCAAACTCAAGCACCTGCTTCCTTGCCACAATCTCAAATGCTTAAAATGGCAGAAGTGATCATGCTGATTAGGGGAAGCCAGCCTTCCCCTGCTAAGAGAAAGAGACCTGTCCCCAGCAGCTTTGACTGGCCAGGAGTCTGACAACTCTGAGGTTTCTGAATATGAAGACATGCCTTTATCTGCTTATGAGGATTCAGATGCAGAGGAATCCATTCCTTCTGCTTCCCCTCAAGAGGATTTTTCTTTTGGTGAAATTATACATACTTTGAGAGAGCATTTCCACTGGGAATGCCAGGATTATCCTCAGTCCAAAAAGAGACTCAGAGAAATTGTAGATTTGCCACAGCATAGATCCTTAGCTATCCCTCCTGTTTTGGATGTTGTGGATGATGTCTTTATGGAATCCAGTCTAGCTCCTAACCTGCTCCAAGGAAACCAGACAGGTACTACAGAGTCCCTGATTCTCACAAATTTCTTTTCAAAAATCCTACTGCTGACCGAGAGGTCATCTCCCAGGGGCCTAAAGGCATAAAAGCAACTACAGCTAAAAATCCCACCCCTTCGGACAGGGATTCCCAAGCTTTAGACAGATTGGGTAAAAACGTATACACCTCTGCAACTCTTGCCATTAGGGCATTGAATTGCCAGTTCCACATGCTGAAATACCAGCAACATACTATGGAACTTGTTAAGCAAAAATGTGTCTACCTTTCCTGACTACCTTGCAGTGTGGGATTGACGCCTTAGAAGCATCTTGCAGGGCAGCAGTCACAGGTTCTCTACTTAGAAGGCATGCTTGGCTTAAGGAGCAGACCTTGCCAGACCATGTCAAATCAAAAATTACTGGACCCTCCTTTGAATAAGGGCAATCTGTTTGGCACCAAAGCCGAAGAGGTTTTAAAAAAGATGGAAGAAAAGGCTAAGTCTATGCAGACAGTCAAAGATTTTTTGCAAGTGCAGCCTTCAAGATTCAGTAGGCATTGACCCTCGAAACATTGGTTCTTTCCAGCCCCCTCAAGGCCATCTCAAACTAGACCCAGAGGAAACAGACCCCCCCAGATTACAGTCTCAGGATATGCGGAGTTCTAAGCAATGGAGTACCACCAGTTCTAAAACAGGGAGTGCTAAGCCACCCCCCTACGGAAAGAATTCACATTGACTACTCAACTCCACTCCTCACCTCTACCCAATTGCTCATGCCCCTCGGAGGAAAACTTGCCCACCATGCAAAAAACTGGACCTGCATCACCAAAGACCGATGGGTTCTCAACATAGTATCCGAGGGGTACAAATTTTATTTCCATACACTGCCAACCCCAAAAGGGGTTCCCAGACCTTCCTCCAAACCAGTGGGCAGAGGCACAAAACCAGGTTCAGTCTCTGCTCTCCATAAGGGCAATTCAGCCTGTTCTTGCAGAACAGATAGGTCAAGGTTTTATTCCAGACTTTTCCTGGTACCCAGAAATGAGGGCACATGGCACCCAGTCTTAGATCTTTCCATTCTTAACACCTTCCTGGTGGTACCAAAATTCAAAATGCTCACCCTTCAGCAGCTTTTCCCTATGCTGTCCAAAGATGCCTGGTTAGCCACCCTAGACCTAAAGGAAGCCTGTTTGCACATCCCTATCAGGGACTCATGCAGGAAATGTCTACGGTTTAGGGCAGGATCTATGCATTATCAGTTCTCTGCACTTCACTTTGGCTTACCCACTGTTCTCAGAGTCTTTACAAATTGCCTGGCTCCAGCCATTGCCTATTGCAGACAGAGAAAGATTCAAATATGCCCTTACTTGGACAATTGCCTGATTCAGGCAGACAGGAAAAGCTGTTGCAGCACAGAACATTTGTAAAGGACCTTCTAACCTCCCTGGGGTACACTATCAATGAAAAGAGAATAAAACTAGTCCCGAGTCAAAAGATTGTATTCCTGGGAGCAAGCTTGGACACAGCATCCCAGATGGCATTCCTTACTCCAGAAAAACAAGCCTATCTAACAGGCTGCTTTGCTCAAATGGCCACCAGAACCCACTATCTGCAAGGAAAATCCTGTAGGCTCTAGGGTTCATGGCCTCTTGCATTCTGCTAATTCTATATGCCAGACTGCATATGAGGAAACTTCAATGGTACTTAAAAAGTCTTTGGTGCCAACATTCTCAGGACCTGGAAACCATCATACTTCTCTCCTACCTTGTCTAAGGGCAGAGTTTCTTTGGTGGGCAGCAGCATGCAACCACAACAAGGGACTTCCCTTTACACAACCCCACGCCACCCAGACCCTAACCCCACAGATGCACCAGACTATGCCTGGGGTACACATATGGACGACGGGTGCATTCAGGGCCACTGGAGCCTAGGCCAAATTCATTTGTACATCAAAAAGATGCTCAGGACCCCTGATAATAAAAACTGATACCACAGTGATGTGGTACATCAACAAACAGGGGGGGGGCACTCTTTCCCACTCGGCAGGCTAGCCATGACCCTGTAGAAACACGGCTTTGGCCATGCATATTCATCTGCAAGCTCAGTTCCTGCCAGGCAAACAAAACTCTCTGCCAGATGACTTGAGCAGAAATCTCCTAGACCCACATGAGTGGCAATTAGATCCTGCACCTTCAGTCTTCTAACCCAGAAATGGTGGACTTATTTGCCTCCCTCTACAATCACCAGCTCAGCAAATTCTGTACCAGGACACCTCACAGTAGGGCCTGGAAAGTGGATGCCGTATCCTTCCAGTGGGAAAACCTCTCGATCTATGCATTTCCCCCTCTGCCTCTTCTTACAAGAGTATTAATCAAGATAAGACAGGAGAGATCAAGGGCAATCCTAATTGCCCCAGACTGGCCACACCAGCACTGGTACCCACTACTGTGCAGTCTGTCACCGGTGCCACCATGGCACCTAACCCAGATCCCAATCCTCCTCACTCAGCAGGAGGGACAGATCTTGCGTCTGCAACTGCAAACACTGAACCTTGCAGCCTGGCTTATTCCTTGAATTCTCCTCCAGTGGTCAGCCTAAGCAAGCAGGTGCTGGACATCATTCTTGAAGCCAGAAGACCCAGTACAAGGAAATCCTATGCTGATAAGTGGAAAAGGTATTGTTCCTGGATTAATGGTTGGCTTTGAAACATTTAAAAAAAGTTAAAAATGATTACATCTTCAAATGTGCTGATAAAGGTGGAAATTGGGTTGTTATGGACAAAAAAGACTATTGTAGGATGGTCTATAAATTGTTGTCAAATTATGATGAATATCGGAGGTTGGAAAATGACCCTATTAAATCTTATAATGAAAAATTATTATTTTTGTTGGAAAAAGGTGAACGTTTAGGATTCTTTACACAAGCTGATGTAAACAGAATGTATATAAAAAGTCCTACTACACCTATTTTATATGCCTTACCCAAGATCCATAAAAATTTAGTAGAACCCCCGGGTAGACCTATAGTTTCAGGGGTAGGTTCATTTTTGGAAAATGTGAATACATTTTTGGATTTTCAACTTAAGGCATATTTAAATAAAGTAACTGCTCACATTTCCAACACACAAGATCTTATTAATGAGGTTGTGAAAATTCCTTGGAATCATGATTATTACTGGGTTACTATTGACGTAAAATCTTTATATACCAACATTGAGACTAAATGGGGACTTGAATCTATATCTAATATGCTAGGTGAAGGACCTAGAACCAATTTTTTGATTAGTTTATTAGAATTTTGTTTGACCCATAGTTATTTTCTGTTCAATAAAGAATATCTTTTACAAGTGAAGGGCACTGCAATGGGTGCAGCATATGCACCATCTTATGCTATTATTTATATGGATTCATTTGAAAAAAAGATGTTAAGTTGTCTATCTCGCCTTCATTCTTGCTGGATGGGTTCGGAGCCGACCTCGGCTCCGACTAGGCCACTCTAAAAGCTCGAGAGTTGGTTCCACCGGCTCGAGGCTCCCCTTATATCCCACAATGCTAGGCGAGAGTTACCTCAGATCTCGTTTGCCGCTACAGCTTCGAGGTTGGTTGCTTCTACCGGTTCCTGGTGAGTTTTAGCTTTTTCTATTAAAAGTTACTCTTTTTCCCCCTTTTTCAGTTTAATTCTTCTTAAATTAGTATAGTTCATAGAACTTTATCCCCGACCCTAATTTTTCCCGTTTATTGTTTAAAAGAACCTTTGGTTCTTCCCTTGGGCCTTAGGCCTTCTCTTCCCTAGGGAGTGTTTGTGTAGTTTACTATAATTTACTACAGTTTGTTGTACTTTATTTTTAGTATCTTTACTAAAATTGTTATTCTGACAGGGTATAACTGGTGTGTTTGAGTGTGTGTTTGTGTTCACCAGTTAGGCTATGTCAAAAGAAGCAAAGGTCTCCGGATTCAAGAAGTGCGATGCGTGCTGTCAGAAAATGTCTCTGACAGACGCTCACACTTCTTGTGTCTATTGTCTGGGGCCTTTGCACCTGCAGGACTCCTGTGCTGTTTGCCATGGCTTCAGCCCCAGGGTCCTGCAGGAAAGAAAAAACAAGCTAATTCTGAGAGGCTTGTTGAAGCCTGAGGATTCCCTGTCTGTCTCAACTGGGAAGCCCTCTAAGGCATCGAGGTCTTCGGCTCCGGCTTCTGAGCCGAGACCTCAGGTTGTTCAACCTTTGCCTTTATCGGCTCCGGCTGGAGCCGATAAGGCTCAGTCCACAGTTTCTGTGGCTTCCGGCTCGCCGGAGCCGAGGTTATCGAGGTACCCGTGTCGGCTCCGACAAGATCTTCGGAGCCGACAACCAGAAAGAGGTCTAGGTCACCTTCTCTTGGCTCCGTTCATTCGGCTCCAGGTTCTCCCCTGCTGTCTGAACGGAGCCAAAGGTCTCATTCCTCTAGGTCATCGAGGCTTTCCGATCATGACCTTCAGAGGGTGGTGAGTCGACTACTCAAGTCCGAGGCACTAGCCCAAATGCTTCAGAGCCCGACTCATCAGTCGGTGCCTGCCCCGGTCCATCAACTCCTTTCCTCCTTCGACTCTTTTGAGTTCGGAGCCGGGTCGTGTCGGAACCGAGACTGTGGTTACCTCGGAGCCGAGACAATTGTCTTCGCCCGCGCCGGCTCCGTTTTCTTCCGTGGAGGAATCTCGGCGCCGGACTTCCCTCGTCGGCTCGAGGGGTGAGTGGCATCGACCCTTGTCCGACCCCCTCTCCTCTCGGTGCTTCGGCGCTGGTGAGTTCGGCTCCGACATCGCCTCGAGCCATCACTGTCGGTGCCGAGGGGTCCTTAGCTCCTCGGAGCGGGACCTCTGGCTCTGCCTGACAGGGGTGCTTTCGAGGTCATGCGGAGTGTGTTAGAGCCTGGCTCTACTCCACAGTCGGTTCCGTCAGCCCCTCCCTCTATGCTGCCTCAGGGTAAGTCGACTCACTCCCTCATTCCGGACCGCAGAGAGCCAGCTCCTCAAGAGCCCCCTTTGGGGATTTCATCCTCTTCCGAGGCCTCTCCTGATTTGGCAGAAGAGCCCCCTCGGAAAAGGAAGTGCAAGAGGAAGCACATTGACTCACCTGAGTCTATCACGTCGGACACAGATCTGGATGATTCTGAGGGTTCCCCCCGTTCCCCTTCTGAAGATGTCTCATTTGCAGACATTCTGGAGATCCTTAAACAGAGGGGAAATTGGCCAGCCCTCAACCCTTCAGAGGACGAATCTGTGTATCTTGAGGCGTTTGGCTCTCATCCTTCCACCTCCTGGGTGTCCCCCCCCTTCGACCCCCTCATGCAGGTGGTAGCTAAGAAGGCATGGACGGCTCCTGATTCAGTGGACCCCACTCCCAGGAGACCCTCCAAATTCATCACAGCTCCATCAGACAAGCAATTTTATCAAAAGGAGTTTCTGTGGATGCTATGGTGGTAGCTGCCGCCACAAAGAAGGAACTGGCTGATCCTTCAGTGCCTGTCCATCCACCTAACAAGGAATCTAGGTCCATGGATAGGTACGGAAGCGGATGTTCTCCTCAGCGACTTTTACCATGCGTCGCTGAATTACCTGTGCCATTTCACTCGTCTTCAAAGGGACTTGGTCAAGGAAGCGAGTGAGATGTTGAAGGACCCTACAGCTGCGGGTTCCAAGAAAAAATGAACACGCAGCTGGCTATCCTTAATTCCATTTCCAACTCCTCCATGCGCCTCCTCTCTTATGCGGCCGATGGAGCGAGCAGAGCCGCAGGAACAGGGGTAGCCTTACGTAGGCACGCCTGGATGCGGCTATGCAATTTTATGGAACCTTTCAAGACGTCTTTCACGAACTCCCTTTTGATGGATCATCTCTTTGGTCCTCAACTGAAAGAAACCCTGACTAGGTGCGACACTGATGGCAAGACCCTTGCTGCCGCCGGAGTCCCTCTTCCCACTCCTTCTAGGCCTTACCCCAAAGGCCAGAAGGGTGGAAAGATGTGATTCCGTAAACAATCTCAAGGGACTTCGCCTGACGACAGAGTCGGTTCCCGCCAGAGGCAGAGGGGGAACAACAATGGTAGACGCCGCCCTAGAGGCAGAGGGGGTCCGCAGAACCAGGGCAATCGAGAAACTTCCTCCGATAAGCCCTTTCAGCATCCCTGAGGTGTTGCCCGACTGCCCATCTTCGAGGCAGTCGGGGAAGATTGTCACTGTACCCAGAAGCCTGGCTATCCTTGACACAAGACAAATGGGTACAGTCCATCATTTCGAAGGTTATTCTATCCCCTTTCTTCGCTTTCCAAATCAGTCAAAAAATCCCTTCCAGATGTTCCACCTCAAAGGGATATAGCAGCTTTGGAAATTTCAAAACTGCTTGCAAAAGAGCTATTCAGCCAGTGTCAGCAGACCAACAAGGATCCGAATCTACTCAAGGTTCTTTTAGTTCCAAAGAAAACAGGGGACTGGAGACCAATTTTGGATCTCAGTATCTTGAACAGATCGGTCAAGAAAACAAGATTTCGATGGTCACGCTGCAATCCATTCTTCCCTATTGGGAAAAGGAAACTGGATGTGCTCTATAGACCTTCAGGACGCGTATTATCACATAAAATGAACAGACGCTTCCAGAAGATTCCTCCGCTTCAGGCTGGGAACCAGTCATTTTCAATTCAGGGCCCTGCCCTTTGGTCTCACCACTGCCCCCCGGGTGTTTACCAAATGCATGGCAGTGGTAGCTTCTCACCTGAGACGACAAGGATTCCAGGTGTTTCCATATTTGGACGACTGGCTCCTCACAGCTCCCACCAAGCATCTCCTTTTGATGGCCAGAGATTACACTTTTCGCCTGTCAAAATTGGGTATCTCAATAAATTGCGAAAAGTCTGTTTTGTCGCCTTGTCGTACTATTACCTACATAGGCGCAAATTTAGATACTGTAAACATGTCTGCAACACTAACGAACCAAAGGATATCAGACATTCAAAAATTGGTGTCACTACTTCTCAACAACAACAGAGCCAAAGCCAGGTTAGTTCTAAAGGTGTTGGGAATTATGGCAGCGCCATACCTCTCCTCCCATTGGCCAGATACCACATGCGGATCCTTCAGTGGATGCTCTTTTCTCAATGGTCATACCAGGAACTTCCAATGTCTCACACCATTATGATCACGCAAGCGTGCAAAAGCATCTCATGTGGTGGATGTCTTCCCCCCAGCTCCTGTTGGGGAGACCATTTGTCCCACCTCCTCCGGTTGCTACTCTGACAACGGATGCCTCCCTGATCGGGTGGGGGCATTATCAGGGCAGGACAGTCCAGGGCACATGGCAACCAAACGAATGCCACTTGCACATAAATGTTCTGGAGATGAGAGCAGTGCTTTTAGCGTTGCAAGCCCTTCAAGACTCTCTTCCCTTGGGAACGATTGCAATCCAGACAGACAATATGTCTGTAGTGTGGTACATCAACAAACAAGGCGGAACCAGATCGTACCCCTGTGTCGAAGCACTCAGACTGTGGCAATGGGCGATTTCTTCTCAGCGCTTCTGATAGCAACGCACATCCCCGGAAGTCCAATCACATTGCGGACAAGTTGAGCAGAGCTATTCTTATGCCTCACGAGTGGTCTCTGAAAGACTCTGTAGTGAGAGAGATATTTCTCAAGTGGGGTCAGCCTTGCTGCGATCTTTTTGCTACTCCCCAAAACAGCAAGTGCAGAGAATACTTCACTCTATTCCCTTTACCAGGCCAACCCAGCAGGGACGCACTAGTCCAAGTTTGGCCCCTGGGACTTCTGTATGCATTTCCTCCTTTCCCACTGATCTCTCAAGTAATACAGAAAGCTATCGCTCAGAAGGCCTCATTGATCCTCATTGCGCCTTACTGGCCTCGACAAGTGTGGTTCCCCTTTCTACATCGATTTCTTTTGAGCGACCGTGGAACCTGGACCTAGTTCCAGATCTTTTGATCCATCAGTCGGGTCAGCTTCATCGCTCCCTCTCCTCTCTGAACCTCACTGCTTGGTTCCTCCACTTCCAACAGTAGCCAGGCTTCCTCAATTATCTCACTCTGTTAGAGATATTTTGATAGCTTCCCATAAATCTTCCACTCGAAGATTTATTTGAGTAAGTGGAAACGCTTCTCATATTGGGCACAAGGAAAGGACATAGATCCTTTCACCGCTTCCATCCAACTAGTCCTTGATTTTCTTGCTGAACTCTTCCATGCAGGTTCATCTCCATCTACTCTTAAGGTTCAATTGGCGGCTATTTCTAATTTCCATGTGGGTATTTCTGAATCTGCCCTAATGTCCCACAAAGTCTGCAAAGCCTTTTTGAAAGGAGTTTTTCTTCTCAGACCTCCTGTCAGAAATCCTCCTTCTCCTTGGGACCTAAATTTAGTTCTTGCTTCTTTAATTCTTTCCCCTTTCGAACCTGCAGCTTCATGTTCCTTAAAGCTATTATCATGGAAAACTCTTTTTCTGGTGGCTATCACATCAGCTAGAAGAATTTCAGAACTTCAAGCACTCAGTTGTCGTTCTCCTTACCTTGTGTTCCATAAGGACAGAGTTTCCTTACGAACTAACCCGTCCTTTTTGCCTAAGGTGGTTTCAACATCAAATCTAAACCAATGCATTGACCTCCTGTTTTTTCCGAGTATTCAAATAGGTCTGAACAGAAATTACACTACCTGGATGTTCATCGTCAATTAAGGTACTACTTGGACAGGACGAAACTATTCAGAAAATCTGATCAGCTGTTTGTCTCCTATGCGCGAAAGCAGAAAGGGACTTCCAGTTTCAAAGGTATCTTTATCCAGATGGCTAACATCTCTGATTACCCTTGTTTATGAAATTAGACACCAAGAACTGCCTAATAAACCTAAAGCCCATTCCACCAGAGCTTTGGCTACTTCTCTAGCCTTCCAAGACAGACTGCCTATTGACACCATTTGTGCAGCGGCTACTTGGGCTACTCCTCACACTTTTATTTCCCATTATAAGTTGGATTTAGCTTCTAGGCATAGAGCTAATTTTGGTTCCACTGTTCTCAGGAGTCTGTTCCGTTAGGCCACCCGGGACAAGGTGCTAGGGACGCTGTCCCATCCAGCAAGAATGAAGGCGAGATAGACAACTTAACATATAGAAGTTATGTTCTTACCATAACGTTCCATGTTAGTTGTCTTCTTCTCGCCTTCTTGCGTCCCACCCTCCTTCCCCCTGGCCTGGACAGACCTAGAGGAGTTGTGATCGTGACCTCTCTTTCTACCACCTCTTTCTTAGTCACATGCTATTATGCATATTTCTTGTTTCAGGATATAGGTCACCCCTTTTCTTCCTGCTGTTAGAGGTGGATTCTGTTTCACTGTTATACTGTTTTTGGTATAAGCTGGGTTAGCTTACAAACGAGATCTGAGGTAACTCTCGCCTAGCATTGTGGGATATAAGGGGAGCCTCGAGCCGGTGGAACCAACTCTCGAGCTTTTAGAGTGGCCGAGTCGGAGCCGAGGTCGGCTCCGAACCCATCCAGCAAGAAGAAGGCGAGAAGAAGACAACTAACATGGAACGTTATGGTAAGAACATAACTTCTATTTTATTTATTCAACTGTTTTTTTTTAAAATAATGTGGTTTTGTATAAACGTTTTATTGATGACTTGATTTTTATTTGTAAAGGGGATTTGCTTGAATTCTTTGATTTTTTTTGAGACATTGAATAATAATGAACAAAATCTTAATTTTCCATATGAGGTTAATAGGAATGAAATTAATTTTCTTGATTTGACTTTATTTGAAAAAGAAAATAGAATTGAATTCAGACTCTTTAAAAAGCATACATCAGTGAATATGTTTTTGCATGCGACTAGTATGCATACCCCACATTTATTGAGAGCATTACCTTATGGGGAGTTTAAGAGAATCCATAATCATACTAGCATAGATTTTGAAGTGGAAATTGAACTTAATAAAATATATTTGAAATTATTGGACAGAGGATACAGTCAAAATCATTTGTTAAGATGTTGGGATAGTACCATTGGAAAAAGTCCAATGCAACCTAGATTAGGGGTTAATACTTATAAGCCCATGAAAATGGATGTATTAAGCAAAGATAGTGAGAAAATATTTTTTGTTACAAAATTTGCAACTTTTTCTAATAAACTTGCACTATTAGTTAAAAAATTTTGGTATTTGATAAGTGAGGATGAGTCTATAGGCCAACTATTTCCACAATCCATTACTTTTTCTTATAAAAGAGGAAAAAATCTAAAAGAAATATTAAATAATAATCTAATAAATTTGGAGAAACCTACTCCTGTCAAGGTGGGCACTTTTGTTTGTGGTTCTTGTAGTGTGTGTGATAAAGTTATAAATGTGAAATCCATAAACAAAGTTAATCATAGTCCTAAACATTATTTTAATTGTAAATCCACCAGTGTTGTATATATATTGGGATGTTCTTGTATTCACACATGGTATGTAGGACAAACTAAGAGAATGGTGAAAGTAAGAATACTGGAACATTTGAAAGATATTAGGAATTCTAATGAATCCAGTCCAGTTGCAAAACATTTCCTTGATAAACATGGTGGTTCCACTAACACCTTAAGATTTAGTGTTTTGGGGAAACCTTTTGTTCAAAGAGGAGATAATATAGTAAATAAATTATTAGAGTTAGAAACTAGAATGATATTAAAATTTAATACTTTAAAACCAAATGGTTTAAACCAGGAACTGAGTATATAAAAATTATTCTCAGCATCATTATATGCTAGAGTGTATTTATATTCACATATTTATGTGCATGTGCATACACATATATATGTATAATTTAACTAAAGTGTATATATGTGTGCGTATTTATTTGTGTACATATTTATTTATATATATATATATATATATATATATATATATATATATATATCATATTTATTTATTTATATATCATATTTATTTATTTATTTGTGTTAAAGTGTGTTTTATGTTAATATGTTCATTATCAATTTATATGCATAGTTAATTATATATGAAACAAATGAATGTTAAAGTTTTTTTCCAAGGTCACTTTAAGTAAAAGTTTCATTCCTTTGTCAAATTGAAACTTTAATTGATTAATCAACTAATTGTTTCATATCAATTGGTATAAAATGCACTACCATGATGGATTAAAATGTGATCCTTGAAGGCGAATTGCTGAGGTACCAGATCGTTGGAACAATAAAGGAATTACTGGTGAAGTACAGGCTGATTGGTGTGTATTTATATATTGTTCCTGGATTAACTCTGAAGGAGTGGGTGCAGCAATGCCCTCCTTACCTCTCTTCTTGGATTACCTCGCAAACCTGTTCCACAGAGACCTATCCTTCTCTTCCATTAAGATCCATGCCTCTGCCATCTCTGCTCATTACAGCACTGAGTCATCTCTCTTCTCTCACCCTCTAATCAAACAGTTCCTGAGAGGGGCTAACAACTTAAGGCCAACAAGGAGAGCCCCCCACCCCTGCTTGGGACCTTAACTTTGTGCTAGAAAAGCTCACGCTACCCCCCCCCCCCCTTTGAGCCTGCAGAGTCAGCAGAGTTAAAATTTCTCTCTTGGAAAACAGCCTTGCTTCTGGCCCATCACTTCAGCTAGGAGAGTGTCTGAGCTACAGGCACTTTTGGCTGTGGAACCCTTCATTATTTTTCATGCTGACAGGGTCTCCCTCAGGACTAACCCTACTTTTATGCCTAAAGTTCAGTGTGGCTCTCAACCAATCTATCCAATTGCTAACCTTTTTCCCTATTCCTCAAAACAAACGGGAAAGGATCCTGCACTCTTTAGATATGCACAGACAGCTCAGATTCTGCCTTGATAGGACTAAGCCCTTCAGAAAATCTGACCAGTTACTAGTCAGCGTTGCACCGGGCAGAGGGCAAGGCCATATCAAAACAAACCATCTCCAAATGGATAGCACTCTGTATCCGTTTCTGTTGCAAACACCATGGGAAACCACACCCTCTGGGGGTCAGAATGATTTCCACTAGGGCAATTTCAACCTCTACAGCATTCCTCAGAAGAGTCTCTACCAGGAACATCCTGGAAGCTGCTACCTGGAGTTCTGTTCACCAAGCATTACCACCTGCCTATCTTTTCCAAATCCAGGGTGGGTTTTGCAGCTGCAGTCCTGCAGGGCATACTAGCTAGTCCCAACTCTTCTTGACTGCCTCCACCCATTCTTCAGTTTTGGGAATCAACCCAAGTTTGATGACTGCAACAGTGAAACACGAAGATCATAGTACAGTTGTGTACACTTACCATAAATGTAGATGTTCGAGTGTATTCACTGTTGCAGTCCTGGTTTTCCAGCCCCCTTATCTGTCTCTCCCTCTCTCTCTCCTTCTTTATCTCTATTACTCCCCCCTTACAGGGCTATTGGTATTTACTTTTTTACTGGTGGTGTTTTTTCCACCACAACTTAGCTCTCTATTTTGGGTGCTCATGACATTTGGGGCAAGAAAAACTGATGTAATGGTATCGGCTGCCTGTTTTTATACCCCTGACGACCTGATGTCAGTCCTGAAGCGACAAGCAACCGATGTAGAAATACTAAGTCTCTGGTATTCAGGCCGACTGAGGGCTACCTGTAGGCAGATAACCCAAGTGTGATGACTGCAACAGTGAATACACTCTAACATCTACATTTATGGTAAGTGTACACAACTGTACTTTTTGGAAGCTTTCCGGTCTGACCCATCTACATCTTGGTTGTCTCCCTTGTGGATGATCTTATTGATCTTGTCTCCCGCATGGCATGGAAGGAGCCGGACACTGTGAAACCCATCCTTAAGTGCCTCGATAAAATCCTTAGCTCTGCTGCAAACAGATTACACTGGACTAAGGGTATCCCATAGATGCCATGTTTGTGGCAGCCTCCAAGAAGGAGCTAGCTGAGGAATGTTCCACTGTCCATCCCCCTAACAGGGAGTCTAGAGCTTTGGACAAGTTTGGTAAGCGGGTTTATGCTTCAGCGACCTTTGCATTGTGATTGTTGAAGTACCTAGCACACTTCACCAAACTACAGAGGGACATTGTCAAGGAAATCTCAAGCTATGTCCTATTGTCCATATCTGCTGAGGAACAGAAAACATTTTCCTCCAGTATGGCCACCATACAATCCATATCAACTGTGTCCATGAGGTTAATCTGACATGCTGCAGAAGGTTCCTCAAGTGCTACCAGTTTTGACATTGCCATGAGGAGTCCTGCCTGGATGTGGCTTTGTGTAACCTTTCAAGGCATCCTTCATCGGTGCTCCTTTTAATGGATCGTCATTGTTCGGCACCACAGTTAGAGACTCTTTCTCGTAGTGAGAAAGACGGAAAGATCTTGTCTGCCATCAGAGTAGGTTTTTCTACCCACAAAGACATTTTTCCAGGAAAAAGCATGGTGGTAAAAAGATGTGGTTCAAAAATTCTCAAGGTCCTTTTCAGAAATCACAGGGAGATTTTTCCCCCAGAGGCAGAGGGAGAATAAGTACAATGATAGACACCATCCACGAGGCAGAGGGAGTCCACAAAATCAAGGATCTCGAGATTTGCTTTCAGACAGATCTTTCCAGCACTCCTGAGAAGTTACCTGACTGTCCTCCTCTGGAAGCAGTCAGGGGTGCTTATCCTTGCCCAGACACCTAGTCAGCCATCACAAAAGATGTTTGGGTGCAAAGCATCATATCCAGAGGATATTTCATCCCATATTTACAACTCCCCAAACCAAAGAAAAATCTCCCTGAAGCCCCATCAGAGGGAAGCAGCAGTATTAGAATTTGCAAAGCTGCTAAAAAGAGTCATCCAGAAGGTCCCCCAGACCATATTGGATCCGAAATCTACTCAGGGTTCTTTTTAGTGCCAAAAGACAGGAGACATGAGGCCAGTTGTGGATCTAACATTCCTGAACAGGTCAGTAAAGAATTCAAAATTCCAGATGGTCATGGTCTAGTCCATTTTACCACTACTACAAAAGGATAATTGGGTGTGCTAAATCGACCTTCAGGATGCATACTATCATATCAAAATGAACAAATGCTCCAGAAGGTTTGTCCGCTTCCAGCTGGGGAGCCAGTCATTATCAGTTCAGTGTACTCCCTTTTGGTCTCGCCACAGCCCCCAGGGCGTTCACCAAAGACATGGCAGTAGTAGCAGCTCACTTGAGACTGCATGGATTCAACGCATTTCCTTGTCTAGATAACTGGCTGTAACACTGCATCAACCAGGCATCTACTAATACAAGCCAGAGATTTTCTGTTACATCTAGTTCCCACTTTGGGTATCACAGTCAACATAGAAAAAATCTCAACTACAGCCCGTACAGATAGACTTCATAGGAGCATGTCTGGACACAGCAAATTGTCTAGCCTACCTACCTCCAGCCAGGATTTCCATGTTAAGATTGCATATCAGACAAATTTTGGCTATCCCAACACCCCCAGCAAGTCTAGTTCTCAGAACATTAGGTTCAATGGCTGCCACAACAACATTGATGTCTACAGAAAAATTGCACATGAAAATTCTGCAGTGGACTCTGGTGGTGCAATGGTCATTCCATCAATACCCGCTGAGTCATGTTATAAAGTTTTCCCAAGTGTGCAAGGACTCTCTTCTCTGGTGGATCCACTCAGAAGATGTTGAACAAGGACATCTGTCTGTTCTTCCATCCCCCAATGCCACGTTGACCACGGATGACTTCCAGTCGGGGTGGGAGTGGGGGAATTACCTAGGTTGGAAGGTCCAAGACACAGGAGACCAACTTGCACATCAGTGTTCTAAAGATGAGAGCATATCTTCTAGCGTTGCAAGCCCTTCAGAGCTTTCACCCACTAGGAACTATTGCAATACAAATGGACAACATGTCAGTAGTATGGTATATCAACAAGGAGGGAGGAACCAGATTTTACCCACTGTGTTGAGAAGCAGTGAAGGTTTGGCAATGGACAGTTTCTTCCAACTGCTTCCTAACTGCAATGCAGATTCTAGGGAAGTCCAACATTCTGGCGGAAAGGCTCGGCAGAATTGCCTCACAAGTGGTCTCTAAATCAGTCAGTGGCAAACATGATTTTCCACAAATGGTGTCAATTTTGCTGTGACCTGTTTTGCCTCCCCTTCCAATAACAAGTGCACCAGGTTTTTTACCCTGATCCCTTGACAGGGACAATCACCAAAAGATGCTCTAGTCCATGTTTGGCCCTCTTGTCTTCTTTATGCTTACCCTTCCCCTCATCCCGAAGTTCCTCCAGAAAGTGCAGAGATTGAAGAGCAAATTGATCCTCATTGCTTCATTTTGGCCTTGACAGATCAGTTCTCTCTTCCTTTGATGTCATCTAATATGTCCTCCATGGACACTAGAACCAAATCCAGATCTCTTGTCCCACCCATCAGAGCAGATTCACCCTGATCTTCCAGGACTAAAACTAACCGCATGGTTTCTCCAGTTGCAGTGACAGCTAGAAATACCAGACTTTCATCCCCAGTTCAGAAGATTTTGATGTCTTCACATAAGGCTTCCACTAGAAAAATCTATTAGAGCAAATCGAAAAGGTTCTCTATATCGGCTCAGCAAAAGCACTTAGACCCCTTCACAGCTCCTATTCTGACAGTTTTAGATTTTCTTGATTCAGTTTTCTAAGATGGACAAGATTCTACTATTAAAACATTCATTTGCATAGGTACACATTTCTGCTCTTTTCCAGTAGGGTACACTGTGGTTACATTCTTGAAGCTCAGTATATAACATACAGTGCAACACACACTTCTGCACCAGCAGTTTAATGTACACATAACATATAGTTCTCTTACATTTGTAAGACAAGCATATCACATTAATATTCACAAATGACATATGATTATTTACAAAATTCCAGATAGCTGGGCTGGCAGTGTCACACTTACTTAGACCGCCTGTAAAGGACCCCACTCCTCCTTGGGACTTAACCATAATCTTGCAAGCTGTTGTTCATCCCCCTTTTGAAACTTCAGCCAAAGTTAACTTAAAATACCTTTCTTCAAAGACCGCATTCTTTGTAGCGATTACTTCAGCTAGAAAAGTATCTGAATTGCAAGCACTGTCATCAAACCTCTATAATTGATTTTCCATAAAGATAGGGTGACCTTAGATAGCATTCCTTCCTTTTTGTCCAAAGTTATCTCTGAAAACAATATCAATCAAGTCATCAACCTCCCAGTATTCTTTCCAAATTTCCAAAACAAAGGTGAATATACTCTCATACTCAGACAATTGCATTTTAATCTAGATAGGACAAAGTCTTTCAGGAAATCCAAACAGATTTTTGTTTCCTTCTGTAATGTTAGAATGGGAAGGCCAGTTTCCAAAACCACGCTAGCTAAATGGATAACAGATTGTATTTCTTATAATATTTGAAAGCTCATTCTACCAGATTAATGTCTACATATCAGGCCTTCTGGTCCAGAGTTTCTATTGATGACATTTGTGCAGCTACTTCTTGGACAAACTCCCATACTTTTATTGCACATTACAAACTGGATATTATTTCTAGAAGTAGAACTGATTTTGTTTCTGCAGTGCTCCAGAATATCCTTCCATGAGGGTCATCCATGGTTATTAACATCAGGTAAAGAAGTTACGTATTGTTCATAACATTCCATGTGTGTTGTCCATTTTCATTCTTCCTCACCCCCCTTCCCCCTGTCCATAATTATGAGACCTGATCGATATACCTGTAGTAACCATGGTACTGTTTGAGCTCCTAAATGTTATGCTATCACTTTGTATCAGTTCTTCATAATCTTTATGTAATTGTAGATGTGCTGTAAATATGTTAGCAGCAAACACGATCTGAGGTATTCTGGGGGAGTGAGGCATTATGGGTATGGAAAGAGCTCGAAAATTGGATCCTAGAGCAGCTAGGATAAAGCAGCTGAGTTGCATCAGAGGACTGGACCCAAACCCAAAGGTTGAGGAAGAATGAAAATGGACAGCACAGATGGAACGTTATTGTGAGTACATAACTTCTTTTTTTGGATAGGTGGTAGGAAGAGAATGATGAAACTGTGACAAGGGGGAGGTACAGTGATGTAGTTGTTCTAATTAGAGAGAAGAGACTAAGTCATGTCACTTAGAGCCTGTAACCGATAGAATTTAAACAGTTATTTCTTGTGATTTACTGAGTATTGGCCCAATGGAGAAAAAGGGGGAAGTGAAAAAAACAAGTATTTGGAGAAAAGCTACAAGGTCTGGACAAAAAAATGTATTCTAGCTGGGAAATGAGCAGTAGCAGAGCCAATATTTGCTTGGATATTACTTTAGTTGCAACTTGAAGGTATGTGTCTTATCTCTCTGTGTTATTTGGTGTGGAATAGAGTTCCAGTTTTTTAGTGACTTGGTGGAAGTATAGAGAATTCCCAGCTGAGTTGGTTGTTTTGCACATGGAGAGGAGAGATTTTTTTTACTTGACCGTAGTAGTCTAGAACTGGAGTATGGTTGAAGCATATTTTCAGTGATGGGCATTTCAGGGAATTGAATTAAGTTATATATCAACATATATTTTTCCTTGGTTTCTGTTGGAACTCAGAAACTGTAGCTGAAATGATTCCATCCAAGATCAGTCCACTAAAATAAATAACCACATTATAAACCTGCCCGTCCACCCGCAGACACTAGTTACTCTTCAAGTCAGTTATCTGCGACAAGTAGGAAAGTACATTGAAAAAATCAGTCAGTTTCACTAATCTTGTTAGGAACCCAGATTCTGAGTCCCTTAGACATGGAAGGAGGTTCAGCCTGCATAATTAAGCAGAGTAACACAAGGACAGGTTTTGTCTGAAACTTGGGGAGAGCACCCACTGGTTAAGGGCTTGAGGTGACAACAGATCAAGCCCTTAACCAGTGGGACTTGCATATCCATGCTTGCACAGTGCATCAGTGCAAGTGAAGGAGAAGCAGTGGAGAAAAGAGAATTTCAATTCCTGATTTTTTTTCAGTGTTTATTAAAATCAAGGTTTTAAATAGATACAAAGCAGAAGTACAAGGAAAATCTTGTATGTTTAGTTTTGCAGACTATACCTGATTTTTCTTGTTTTGTTCTATCCCCCAGCATATACCAGTAGAAGGTCTGGCTGCTCTCTGGTACTTGACTGGCAGGACTTTTTTCTTTTGGTATATGCTTGATTTACAAAGGGCATGCTGGCATGTGTTAGACTACTAATGTCCTTTTATTGTGTCATATTTGTTAAGGGTACGCCATGTTGGACTCAATTCTTTTTATTCTAATTCATTTTTTCCTTATTCACTTGAAGCCAGAAAGTAGATTCCTCACAGGATGGATCATAGAAGGCAATTGATTTCATATATTGCCGAAACTGGAGTATATCATAGTCAGACTAATATTCTGTTCTTCTGCAAGTACTGGATTGGGTACATAAGTGAGAAAATTTTGTTTCCAGTTGGATGGCTGATTGCATGTGATTTGGTAGAATCAGTTGGGTGAAACTCTCTTGAAACCTATCAGAGGCCATTCCACAATTTCTTCTGCCTTTTTTTTGGGGAGGTGGATATTATCTTTGGTGGATTATTTGCAAAGCAGCTACATGTTTGGCAGTCATTCATTTATTTATAAAACATTATAGGATGTGTTTGGTGTTTCAGCATTGGTAGTCATCCAAGAAAAAATGCTTACTGGAGCCATCAGCCTACTACTTGTACATAGCATGGTATTCCACCCAGACAGGTGTTGTGAAAATAGGGACATTAAAAAGTTATGATGTAGCTGTAAGAGGTACAAACCATAGCTGCAAGTAGCTAAATTATCCTTGGCTTTGCAATAGCTTCCTTCCCTTCACACCTCTGTGTTTGACATTCTTGTCTGAATGTTGCAGTATAATTGGTGTTGGTGGCATGCTGAAGAAAGAATCTGGTAGTTATACTCAGCCCTGTTAGACCTTGTGGTCCACTACTACAGTATAGTGGAGTACCCTTTGTAATGAAAAGGAACTAATTTGCAAGAAAATGGTGAACAAGACCTTGCAGCCTTGTCTTACGCATCTGCATTAAACTTTTACTTCTAAACGCTCTTAAATACATGAAGACAAAATGTGATATTTGTATTATTTTTGTTATATTTCTTGATCTGTGTTCCTCACTGAAAGTCCATCACACTGGATATATTTGTAGACCATGATGTTGCAACTTGCATTCCACAGCAGTGAGGAAATTTCTCAGAGGCAGCCAACTTCTTTGCATACCACTCAAGGTAAGGGATGGGTTGAAACTGACCTGCCATAACATCTGAAGTAGATGAAGCCCTCTCATTCATAGGTGTGTACTAAGCTAACAACTACAAAGGCCGTTTTAAGCCTAGCCATGCATCCCAAATCTCTGACAAATTCTGGTATCCTAAGTAAGTGTAAGTGGAGGCCTGGGAGTTGAACCATTTACAGGCTGACTGTGTCCATTAGAGGCATAGGTGCCAAACCAGGGATGAATTTTTTGTTCAAATGGATGGAAGAATCCCTTCTAGAGAAGGGGTAGTCTCAGGGATACATACCTCTCTGTCCTGCAGGTTCTATTTCTATCACAAGCAAGGTTTTAAGTCTTTAGAACAGGTAATTCTAAACTGGCTTGTTGTACATACAGTGTATGTATGAGGTTCATCAGGGTGGGGTCTGACAATGCCTTGCATGCCAGGCAGAGATCTTCCCTCAACAACTTGTAGGAGACTGAATACAGGGATAGGGTTTTGAGGTGGTCTGCATAGGACATGTTGGCACGTAGAATGTCTGTCTTTTGTTACAAAGGTATGAAAGCATATGAAATTGGTTAACTTCTGATTCTGTTATTGGAAGCTCAGAAGAGCTAGATTGGACTTGCATACAAAGCTTGCAACCTGCCACAGCCTTTGGGCTGTATCATTAGTAGTCATGGAAACGTTAAGCCAACAGAGTGCACACAGAATTACTGTGAAAACAGACCGTTTCAATCTACTATTGATGGTGAGTACATCATACTACTATTTTCAGGATGATTTTGTAGGATTAATTCATCTGCACTGTCTTTTATATGTTCTGTTTCTTTCAGTTTTGCAGTCATCACTTGTACACTGCGCATTAAGTAAATCTGTTCATAGAGAAAACCAATCTTTGCTCTGAAGTGTCACTTGAAAAATTGTTTTTTTGGTAGTATTTTTTGAGTTACTTGTAGGCTAGTTGTGTAGATCTCAGCAACATCATATAAGGACTTAAAAGAAATGTGAGTGTGCTGTACACGTTTCATTTTCTTTAGGTGATCTCACTTTTTTAACAGATAATTTCACTTATGAAATTAAGTGAACAATGAAAATGGCTGAATATGAATTCTCAAAGTAAGTCGTCAGGTGTCTTGTGACATAAAGTAGGTCTAGGGAAAACTCATTGATTGTTTTTCACTTGATAATCTGTATTCATTATATTTTAAAAATGGCACTCATCCTGCTGTGTCTGTGGTGCAGAGGGTTGAACCTCTAACCTACAGTCCTTTTGATGTGTAATTAGTTAGAAGCCCAGGAGTCAGACTAGGGTGGGATTGAGTGAGAAACCTATGATCCTTTTGATTTGGGATTAGCTAGTAACCTGGGAGTCAATAGAGAAGGCTGGTAATTATAGACAAATGTTGACTTGCCCAGCCTGAGAGAGGCAGCCCTGTCCACTATTGCTGACATTGGAGGATGAGTCATAGCATACAGAGCATGGGCTGAGAAAATGTGCTGTTGGCTTTGCCAAGCAGACTGTTTGCTTGCTATAGCTGTCATCAGCCACACTTTGGGGTTGAAGTAGTAGAACCTTTGTTAATTGGGTGTACATATCAGTGACAAAGTTTTCAGTGTGGGTGTAGAAAAGCTGCTGACTGCATGGATTGTGCATGTGCTGTAGTCCTCTCTCTTCTCTGTAGTGGAGGAGTGAATGGCCTTAGTCAAAGTGGCAGGGTAAATGACTGGTAGGCATCGGGCAGAAATAAATTGAGTCTTGACATGAGACTCTCTGAATGCATTTTGTAATGTTGCTTCCTAATCAAGTTTGCCTGTATGTGGGTTATGTATGCCAGGCAAGTGTCAGGTTGCTTGTCCAAAAAGAGCTTTAGTCTCCTAGCATTTGAATCTTAACTGTCCCCTTCTTTTAAAAGGACTACTTTTCTTATTTCTTAAGTATGGTTTGCTACTGGTAATATTTTTGCAATTCATTTTGGTTGTTAGCAGCAGTGATAGCCACCCATAAAGGGGTAAGTACCATTAATTACAGAAGGCTTTTTAACAAAATATTTTTGAGAGGACTGTCTGTAGCAGTTGGTTCCTTACACCTTTTACTCACTAACAAGCTCCTGTTTTCTCAGTTTCTCATGTTTAAACTGTTGGTGTCCATTTGACAGGTGTGTGTATCTTTGATACTGAAGAGCAGGCATAAACTAAAATGTAAAGTGCCAACCATTTATGGCTATTGCACTGTCTCCCTTCTCTTCATGTGCAGATACTTTGTCTTTTTCTTACATTGCTAAAAAAAGCAGAGTATGATTTCCAAACACACATGCTATGACAAAAAAGAGAAAAGAAAATAGAATATACATGTATATGAGGGTACACATTATCTTTAGTTAACATGATTGTATACTTTTCATTTTTGGACACAGTGACATGTTCTTCGGTGTTGCTAGTGGTTTTACTGTCATATTTATTCATGACTTCCATTCATTCCACTTTCCCCAGTCTTTTGTAAAACACTCCTTTAAAGCTGTGTGCGTGTGTGTGCCTTCTGTGGAAGGTTGGGAGCCGGGCTGGCAACTCGACACTGTACAACTCCACTGCCAATCATGAGCGGACAGGTGATCCGCTGTAGCAACCCCTAACCGGGAAAATCCAGTAGTAGTAGTATTGGCTGCTTTGTTTCCTTCAAGCTTTGATCTCTAGATGTGCACAAGTTTTGGTTTATTACCAGTTGCTATATTGAGGAGCAAAGTGAACATCTAAAACAGTAGTGCTGATGTACTAAAAAAACAAACTGCTTTTGATACAGTTTGTCATTATATTGGAGAAGAGGTCTTATTCTGTTTCTGACTCCCATCTATGTAAATGGCGAAGGTTCCATACCCTTTCTGGGATAAAAACATTTAGTGTTTTGAGATGCAACCTGACTCACTCTTAACAGTTCCTGCCCTGCCATTTTGTCCCTGTGGTATTTTTAAAGCATGTATGCATATATGTAATTTCCATTAAAGGTGTTTATAACAGACTATACTTTATTGTACCTTCCTTTACCTATCTATTGTTCCTGCCTGTCCTACTGTGTTCATAGGCCTGCCCCTCATTTTTTTTTTTACATTTGCTATCTTTGTCTCTTTTAGATGTGATGTAATTCACTGTCAAACATATCGTGTCTGTTATATAAAACTAGACGGCAAAGAAAGTGTTATTCTTTACACACCTTTTAAAACATCTGTTTCTCATGCTTATGCATCTGAAAACTTTTAAAGGATTTACATCTGCCCCAGGAGGTATCCCTATGGTGAAAAATTCCTGCTTGTGTTTTGAAATGTTCTCCCACCACCCACCCCCAACCTTCATTCTCTCTGCTGTAGTAGCCTTTAATTATGACATTCCATGAATTCTCTTTAAAGAGTAAAAGAGTATGTTGACCTTTTGGCCTGTATCCCGTATTAGAGAGAAAGCCAGTCATATCTTTTGACTCATGCAGTGCAAATTTGACTTTCTCATGACGTTTATAATGGAAAACAAAAATACTAAGGAGAATGTGTGCATAAAGGGAAAAAAAAAACAGATGGTGAATTGGTATAGTAAAATGTATGCATGACTTTTAAAATGAAGACTGATTTTCAGATTGTAACTGACATTAACCAAGAAATATAACCCTGTTAGCCTTTGCTGAATTTCAACTGTAGCGGGCATTTTTTTAATTCTGGCCCATCACCAGTGGTAAATAGCCCCTGTATTGCTCATAGATGGTCAGAACTGTTTATAGCCTTGAATTATAGGCAGGCTCTCTTGGCAGAAGTGATAATCTTGTTGGTTATATTAAAATTTATATGCCTGCAAGCCCAAGTCTGTATTGTTAGGATGCAATGGTAAACTTAACTTTGCTGTGCTATTGTTTCAAGTCATATTTCTGGATGGTATCACTCTGGCTTGGTCAGTTTTTCGTACTGTGTGGAGTTTTCATTTGTTTGCTGTGCAATGCTTAGCAAATCACTTACTTCAGCTAAACTCCCAGTTCACATTTAAAAGAGGAAGGTAGTGGTTTACCTTTGTAAAACTAATTTAAAACCTTTTTAGGGAAAACCATGTGGAATCTAGCTTTATGCCAAGCATCATAGGTCACATTCCAGTACTTACTCTGCAACACAGTACGAGTGTGTGCTGTACTTTTCAGGTGCCATCCTGATGGCATGTCAAACGTGCGTCTTTTTCTGCTTGATTTATTTCTTATTTATGTGAATGATGACAATCCTGTAGAAGTTAGTTAAAAAGACTGTTGATGCACTTTCGGTTAATCCTGTCTAACGCTTGACAGAAATAAAAGACTTTTAATCTGAAAGCGCACACATTATAGGAATAGCTCATGACGTAAGATTTACCCACGGTTGGTGTGGTTCATTGTGAGGGTGAAGCCCGAGTGATTAAACAAAACCGACCTTGGGTAAATCTTCAATATACCGCACTACGGACTCAGTTATTGCTATTATACAGTAACATTATTTAAGAAAAAAATACTTACTTTTCTTAAATAATGTCTTTGTATAGTGGCATAATGATGTCCTACGTTGTTTCCCTGATTCCGCTGCTTTGTTGATGTACTCCCTCCACATGCTTATGAGACTTCCATTCCCAAGCTTACGCAGTACATCAGTGATTGACCCTCTCAATTTGGAGCAGTGAGGAACATGGACTTTTTAAGAATCAAAATTAAGAACATTCCCCGTAATGATTTATGCTTGAGAGGTAATCTATGTGTGTGTTTGTGTTGTTACAACTGTCCTGTGGCATGCACGATAATGTGTTGTTTTTTTTTTCTATGTCTAGTACTACTGCTGTGGTATGTTTATTTTTCTTCTCTGAAATACTGAAAACTTCAATAAATATTTAAAATAATCACTGTTTAAACTGTATAGCTGCCATGTAGCATTGATCTCAAGCTGCACATCTTTCCCAGGTACTGGATAAAATGTTGACATATTGCTTACAGGTGTAAATTTCTTCTACCTTTCTCCTCTAAGTGTACTCTGAACCTGTGTGTGTCATCTCACTTATTCAGTTTTATTTTAACCTAGGAAGTATTTATATGCAATTTGTTTGACACTTAAGGAAATCGAGAATATACCAGTGGTAAAAGTCTGGCTGTGCAGTGTTACTTTAATGGCCAGACTTTTATCATTGGTATATTCTCGATTTAGAAAGGGTACGCTGGTTGGGGTGTGCAATCAGCGTGATCCTTTTTGAATGTTAATGGGCAGTCTTTGTATAATTTAAATTATACAATGACTGGTCATTAGTATTCCAAAACGAGCACGCTGATTGGTCAGTCCAGTCAGCATGCCCGTTGTAAATCCTAGCATATACCAATGGAAAAAGGTCCGGTTGCCCAGACATTTATCTATTGCTATATACTGTAACTTTTTTATTTTATTTATTTTATTTTTTTAATAAAAATAAAAAAAAAAAACTGTAATCCAAACTCCGGATATAGCAGAGAGACAGGATGTAGAAAATGCTAGGAAAATCAAGTACGTTATTCAAAACTAAAGACAAGTACCTGGTTTTCCTTGTATTTCCTCCATTCTGTTTCATACCCCTAAACTGCCCGAAACCTTCTTTTTTTTTTTTTTTTTTAATTTAAAAAGAAAAAAAGAAAACGAAAGCAGAGCAGCGGAGACTGTCTTTTCTCCGTTGCTCCCTTTCCAAAGCACTGGATGTACTAGGTATGCGTGGGAATGCATATGCATGCTCAGTACATAAAATAAAAAAGCAACAGGATATATACCAGCTGCAGAAGGACAGCACAGCGCCATTATACAAAGACATTATTTAAGAAAAGTAGCTATTTTGTTTTCTTAAATAATGTCATTGTATAATAGCAATAACTGATTCCATGGTGTGGTATATTAAGATTTACCCACGATTGGCTTTATTTAGTCACTCAAGCTTCACCCTCATGATTGAACCACACCAACATAGTCAGTTATTGCTCAAATAACTAATAGACAGAAAAGCTGTTGACTTAAAACTAAGCATTATCTTATAATCTAGCACATACACACTTGATTCTTGTGGTGTCACTTCTCTTACTAGAAATACTCAAAGACTTGCACATACACACTTGATTCTTGTGGTGTCACTTCTCTTACTAGAAATACTCAAAGACTTGTAATTGTACCTCCAGCACTATGGAACTCTTTCCATTGTTGTTAGGAATCATTTTGTATTTGCCCTTTTCCTAACCATTCTTACTGATGGGCATGGTGTCATTGTGGTAATGGTGTAACATTAATCTTTTATTGCTCTGTTTCAGGCTTCTTACTCTTTTACAAATGTATGAAATAATTTTAAGGACTGGTAAATGATACTTTGTACACATTTCCTACAGCTTTTTGCATATTTTTGTTAGCTACTTTATTATTACAGAATTATTTTGTTTTAGACTTTTGTCATTTATAGCTTGTTATCTATTACTAAGTGTTGGCTGAAAATGGACAGTGGTTCACCTACGTGTGAAACAACTTGAAAAAATATTTTGGAAAAATGTGCCAACATTTTTTACATGTCTTGTTTACTTGCCACAGAACTTTTCTGCATCATCAGTTTCCCAAACTGCTGTTTCTGATGCCTCAGCTGTACTGTCATGCATGATAGTGTCACATCTTTCTCTCCATGTTTGTGTGGAGTAACGGATCAAGTCAAGATATTTATATCCCATTCCTATCTTAGCATGCTTCCACAAACCACCGTCAAATGTAACCGCAGTAGTTAGAAAGTCCTTCTCTTTAGCACAGTTAATATCTAAAGGCATATTATGTAGTTTAAACGAAGTTGTCATCGATTTGTGTGCATCCCTAATTAGATCAGTTATCGTCTACCCACCCAACCCAATACTTTTTGAGCTATACATTTTTAGGTATATTAAACAATGGGCGTGCCTTCATTGAAGGTTGGGTGTCCAGATGGCAACTTGGCACCCTGAACATCTACTGCCAATCATTAGCGGACCGGAGTTCCACTGTGGCGACCCCTAACCGGGAAAAGCCGAAAGACAACAACAACAAACAGCTGTAAAGTCCCCATAGGTTCCTAACTAAGTAGATTGTTGGCCTAAAGTCCTTGAGCTACCTGGAAAGGCTTGAAGCACTATATCTTTACTCAGTTTTTCGTAGGATCTTGTGGAGTGACTTATAACTTGCATCATGCTTCATTACAGACCCCAGCCTCCTTGATCTCCTATAGATTTGCAACTCATGTAACTCCATTAATACCAGAACTAGAAGCTTAAATCTCTGCCACCACATAAATTCTTTGAAGAGACAGATTTATTCCCCAAAGTCTACTCAACTTCCTGCAAGGTAAGCAAATTAATGTAATAGCTTCCTTTAAATTACACTTTGCTGATTGCATGGGTTCCTATAAGTTTACTCCAGGATTGATCTGCTTCGTCAGTCTTGAGAAAGGGGATGTGCAGCATGAAGGTGGATTCTTGCAAGGTTTAAATGATCATTTGACTCCTCCTTAAATTTCTTATGATCCTGTTTTTACTTTTTTAGCACATCTATAACCACAAACTGTCCTAATGTTCCCACTGTTACTGAATCTTTAGCTTGTTTAGATAATATGCAGCAAAGAATTTTGAAACTTTGCGCAGATATGCAAGTATATTCTTTCTTCAGGCAGCTTATACTGCAGCTATGTTTTCCAGACAGTTTGATATGATGGTAGACTGCTTTTGTACCCACCTGCCCAGTTTGGTGTCAGTTGGAGTGCCAGGAACGTCTGTGTTAGTGCAATTAATCACTCACAGCTGCATACATTTGATTTATGTGGCTATCCTAAACCTAGACACTGCAGTGGCCTGATTCAACTTCATCTTTCTAGAGTTCCTTGATAGCCAGGCTCCTCTAAGAAAGAAGAAGGTGAAATCATGTTTGTTGCCTTGGATTTGTTCTAAAAAAATCAACTGCCATGAGGGTTTTGCTGTGATATTTCTGTCATAAAGATTAGAAACAAAAGTTGTAGTTAAGTTCAGGGAAGAAAGAAAGGTTTCATTCTGAAACAGGTGAACAGCAGCAAGAAAACTCCACAGTAAATGCAAAACTACACTGCCACAAACAGATGCCACAAAAGTATCACAAAAAGTAGATTTAATTGAAATTCATAAATAAATTAATGTTTAAAAAATTTAGCCTTAAACACATAAACATAACATCCACTACCAAGTATTTCCTCCCAAAATATCAGAGTCACCCATATTAACTAAAAACACCACCTTATTAAGAAAGGACATAACATACTGAACCTTTCTCTAATCCACACATATAGACTACACCTACAGTTCCCACAAGATGGTGATATACATCCCAATCCAGGCCCTACCAGCATTAGTCCTGCTTCCCCTAGTGCGCCTTCTACCTCTCCCCCTCCTACCCCTACAAGGCCTCACAACTCACTCTTCTTAGCTCACTTAAATATATGAAGTGTAAACAATAAAGTTACACACCTTCATGCCTTACTGGATGTACATGACTTTGACATGCTTTGCTTAACTGAAACATGGTTAAAACCAACAACCCAAGACTATGAAATCACCCCTCCTGGATATAACATTTTAAGAATGGATCGCCTTAACAAGAAGGGTGGGGATGTGGCTACAATATATAAAGCAGGGCTCCAACTTTCACTACTAGATGCTCACCCAACATCCACTACTAACTCTGAAATTATTATCACTAAGCTGCAGCTAAATACTTGTAAATCCATCTACATTTTATGCTCATATCTTCCTCCAGGCAATAACATCAACTCCCTAGAAAGTATCCTTTGCTGGCTGTCAATTAGCTATCCACAGGAAACCATTGTGCTAGGTGACTTTAATATAGACTGGAATATCTGTAATACTGACAGCCCAACTAATCACATAAATCTACATGGCTTCTCCCAAATTATCACCTCACCTACCCACACCCATAAATCCACCAACAAAGAAACCACCCTTGATTGGATCCTAATAAATACCCAGTCCATAACCTATAATGTAGGTATACTGCCTGATGACCTTAGTGATCACTCCCTAACTTATATTATTAGGAAAAAGCTTAATATACCCTGCCCTACAACTTTTAGAACTACTCGCTCAAATAAACATTTCAACCCAGAACACTTCCAAAATGAACGGAGTGTATGTAACTGGACACCATTAAAACACTTCCAACTTGAAGAAGCTGTGGAATACTTTAATTCTAAGTTCCTTGAAATCCTTGACTACCCTTCCTGTAGCCTTAGGAACTCCACCAAAACAGCTCTTACTAAGAAAACCAAGAAAAAAATTTTGCTAAGAAACAAAGTCTGGGCCAAATGGTGTACCTCTAAAAGCCCATCTGATCATGTAAAATTTAAACAACTCAAACTCTACTAAAACTTCTATAATATCAGACAAAAAAAGTCTTCTTCCAACTTCAAAATACTAACCAGCAAAGTCCACAGAAATTTTGGTCAGGTATCACTAGACTCATTCACCCAGGAAATTCTAAAACTCCAACCCCATCTGGAATTACCCTTGACACTCCCAAACAAATGGCTGACTCCTTCAATAACTTCTTTACTGAAGCCATCCAGTCACTTGCTAACTCTCTACCTCATGTATCCTCAAATCTGTCCTCTTCCTCACATACCTCATCTCCCATTTTCCAACTCTGCCCTGTCCCCACATCCCTCATCTGTATCCTCCTTCAAAAACTCAAACCCTCTGCCCCTTCAGGAGACCATTTGCCTTCTAAATACCTTAAAATTGCCACCAGAGTTATTGCCTACCCAATCTCTATCCTTATAAATAGAACCATTATTCAAGGTACTATCCAAGCCATCTGGAAAGTTTCATATATCATCCCACTACATAAAGGTGGCAACTCATCAGAACTTTCAAACTTCCGTCCAATTGCCCTCCTCTCTTCAGTAGCATAAATCATGGAAAAATGCATCCACCGTCAACTATTAGACCATCTTCTTCAAAATAACCTATTAGCCAGCTCCCAGCATGGCTTTTGACCTTTCCATAGCACCACTACTGCCCTCCTTTCCTTCTCTGACCACATCAACAAAAATCGCAACAATAATACCCTCTCCTCTGCTATCTTTATTGATCTTTCAAAAGCATTTGACATGGTTAACCATCAGCTACTGTTGAATCTTCTCAAGTCCCTCTCATTTGATACTCAAGCATTACAGTGATTCAAGTCCTATCTAGACAATAGGCAGTGCTATGGGAAAACACTCTATACTCCCACCTACCTGTCACCCTTGGTGTACCCCAAGGATCCATATTAGGCCTTCTTCTGTTTTCTATCATCATAAACGATCTATCTATTAGTATTCCCCAAGCTGTAATTATACAATATGCAGACGACTCCACATTAATATCTTCAGCCACAGGGCCATCTGAACTGCAGTCACTCACCCAGAATACCTTTGAGCTTGTAGAAGAATGGTTTCTATAGCCGTGTCTCCTCCTTAACCCCAAAAAGACTAAACTCTTGCTCTTTACTCCTATGCAAAAGTCCACCCCACTTAACTTCACTATCAAATCTAAAAATGGTACAGTCATATCTGCTGACACTACTACTAAACTCTTAGGAGTAACTATTGACCACAGCCTTAACTATGATACTCGCATCAACATCACAATCAAATCAGTAAACCGAAAACTTGGCTCCCTGTACAAAATAAAGCCCTTCCTTACTCCCATAGCTAGAACTACTATTGCCGAAACCCATCTTATCTCTACTCTCTTTTATGCCTCTCCTATATATATACAAATCTATCCAAATGCAACCTCCACAAGCTGGCAGTCTCTTAAAAAATATTGCCAGATTTGCTACCAGCTCCCCTTACAGAACACACCACTGCCTAAATCTGAAGCAGGTTGGTTGGCTTGAATTCCACAATCAAATTTTATTTCATCAACTGAATATTGCACATAGAACCCTTTACCACCCAGAAAACATACCAATTCTCACTAGTCTAATCTCCCCATATAAGAATCTTACAAACCTACGCTCAGCCAATAAACTTCTGATATCCATACATAAACCCAACAACAAGGCAGGAGATTCCCTTTTCTCTAATACTGTAGGGAAAAGTTGGAACCTACTTCCCAGTGAACTCACATCACTATCTTCAACTTCACTCTTCAAAAAGAAACTAAAACAATACCTTAAAAACCATTGGCTATGTCCCTGTTCAAACCCTGACTAAGACTATCTCTGTCTATTTACATCACAATCAGTCTTCCCAAGTTTCTTACTCACTTTATTGCCACTTTAAGGCCTCTACCATCTAGATGCTCTAGTTGCTCATATACACCTAAGATGTAATTTACCTCTTTTTCTCTCCTGAGTTTCTCCGCCTCCTCTTACTCTTCCAATCCTGTTTTCAACTACCTGATCTCCCATATTCTGCAGAAGACTTTCTTGCCACAGCATTCACAAAAAAAAAAAAAAAAAAAAAAAAGTATTACCTTATCTTATTTTTGTGCTATTCTTCTGTTTCATCAATGTTTGCTAAATTACCTTAATCACCTGTTTTTGTCTAGCAACCTATCTGCATCTGAAGTTTAATGTTCTGCAACTTATTACTTAGTACTTTGCGTGTCTAGTCTGTTTTAATGTGGAGCTTTTCTCCCTGGGCCTCTACTGAAAATGGACATATATCCAGCTAGACTAGCCCGGGCAAGAAATGTAAAATAAAATAAATAAAATAAATGTTTAGCACTTTTGAACAAAAAAAAAATAAACGCCCTCAGTTTAAATGTTCAATAGAACTATGTTATACATAGAACTTAAAACCTTAAAGGTGTATAACTCTTAACAACACAATCACTCTCATGTAAAATTCATCTGTTATCGTAAAAATATGTATATGTATAAAATGTGTATGTATATGTGTTTGCGCGTGTGTGTGTGTGTGTGTGTGTGTGTGTATATATATATATATATATGTATATATATATATGTGTGTGTGTGTACACATATATATATATATATATGTGTGTGTCTATATATTTATATATATATATATATATATACATACATATGTAAAAACATGAAAATCCATGCTATATGATAACAGATACTTTTTACATGAGACTGATGGTGTTTGTAGAGGTTATACACTGTTAGGGTTTAATGTTCTATGTATGACGTAGATCCAGTGAGCATTTAAACTGAGGGTGTTTTTTGTTTGTTTTGAAGAGCTCCATACTATAAATTAGTGGATGAAAGTGATAAACTTTTTAAACGTTATTTTCTTTATGGGTTTCAATTAAATCTTCTTCTTTGCAGGGTAATCCTGTGGCATCCTACATTTGTGGCAGTTTAGTTTTGTGTTAAGAAAATTTTGCAGTCATCATCAACCCCCTTTTTCCCATTTTCTTCATGGGGTTGGGGTGTCATGTCATCTGTCACCTTTTCGCTTGATTCAGTGGCACTCTCCTGTCTTCTTCGACAGTCATGCCTGACTTCACAGGTGTTCGCTCTCACAATCCATCTCTTTGCTGGACACCCTCGTTTCCTCTAGCCTTCTTTCTCTCTGTCCAAAATAATCTTCATCAGATTGTATTCTGTTTGTATGCACATGTGCCTGAACCTCTGTAATCTGTTTTTTCACCGTCTGGGCAATTGGAGCTACTTGAACTTTTGCTCTGTTGTCCTCTTTCTTCATCTGTCTCATGATGTGCATCCTATCACTTCATATACATCACTTATAGCTTAGTTAGCTGCTATACCCTCACTATGTTTCTGTACCATATAGTAGTAGTGGTTGCAACACTGTTTTGTACATCTTACTTTTCGACTTCTTTTGCATTCTTCTGTGGCACACTATCCCTGACATACTGAGCCAGTTGGCTGCAGCCCCTCTGATTCTAGCTTTGACCTCCTTATTTAGATATCCCTTCTCCTCAACCAACCCTTCAAGACACTTGAAGCCGTTAACCCATTTCACTGTTTTCTCTTGTATCTCAGTTGTCAGCTTCTTCCGATTTCCCTATTTTCTACCATTATAACTGTTATATGTACGCTGTTTCATCCCAAGTGCCTTCAGTTTTTCATTCCATTCCCATATCATTTGCTGACGTTCTTGTTCAGAGTCTGTGTAATCGTCTGCAGCTTTTGTTGCTCTGTCCCCTCTGACCTGTTTGATAATGTAGCACTAACAGTAGGAACAGCAGTGAGCTGAATACTGATGTACACCCACTCCCAGTGGAACCCCTCTTTGAGTCCAAGCACTCAAGTATTGGTGTCATTTGGTCCTTGTATGTATTCTGCACCAATTCAGCCAATGTTTTTGAGACTGAACCATCGCAGGACTGCCCAAATCAGCTTTCTTGAACCTTTGTCATATACTTTATCCAAGTCTAAGGAAACCCAGCTGGGCTCTGTCCTCATCTCTAGCTTCTTCTCAACAAAACATCCGGTCGATTGTGCTGCATCCTGATCAGAATCCAAACTGCTCCTCTCCCATCTTACTTTCTACTGCTCTATAGAGCTGGATCATGGTCAAATGGGGGTCAATCCAGTATCCTATTACTTGGCTATTTATCCCCAGTTAACATAAACACTTGTTCAAACCTGTCAGTGTGCATACTACTATTTGCTTTACTTTTACAGTGATTACAGATATTTTGATTTAATTTAAAATGTTTGTTGCAAACTTTGTAGGACAAACACTGATAGCCATTTGCCAAACATAACAATACAGTTTCACAACAAAAACAGCATGAGCAACAGTATAACTTCCATGGCCTTGAAACTCACATACGTTGAAACTGCATTGAAATCCACATTCATGGAAAATGCAACTGGCCAGTGGTGGATTAAGTGTACCTTTGGGCTGTTTCAAAGCCCGCTGCACACACTTTTTAGGCCCGCTGCACACACTTTTAAGGCCATGCATAAATGCATGTGTTTTTGATTCACCTTCGTGATTGTATTAAATTATATTTCTAATTTAATACATCACCAATTTTTAGGATGTGCTTTAAATTTATAGTTTTGGACATTTTTCCAGTTAAACAATGAAACAAAATGTAGGAACCAACAGTGACAAAACTACCCATTCCAGAACATTTCCACCATAAAAGGCCATTCGAATTGCTGTCATAATATGCACAATATCTGCAGAAATAAGTAATCTGCTGCTGGCAAACAGCTTTGCATTTCAGTGTTTCATATACATATTTAGTGCCTGTTGCCCTTGAATAAATTGCCTGTGTTACATTTAAAAAAAAATGGTGTGCTGTTATGTGCAATAGGGAATGTCTGGCAGACTGACATTAGGCTCAGTCACTGTAGGCATCTTATTTAAAGGAGGACATTCTCAGGAGTGAAACAGCCTTTACCTCCCCTTATGGTGCATGGTAGTGTCACCAATCGATCTATCTGCTGTGAGAAGGGAACCCACAGCCTTCGTCACCAAAAACAAGTGTGTTACCTGTTGCACCACAGGCACTGAACAACACAGCTGTGATATTCTTGACATTGGCAGACTGCAACCCTTAAGGATTTACAAAAACTAAAATTAATTTAATTATTTAATGGAGACCTGGCAGTTTGTGTGGAGGTTTAAGGTATTTAACTGCCCTTAATTACTAAGGTTCAGGGTTTGACTCTGAACAAAGTCACTTAACTAGATAGTGCCCCTAAGTGTGTGTGTGTGTGTGTGTGTGTTTGTGTGTATATATATATATATATATATATATATATATATATATATATATATATATATATATACACACACACACACATATATACACACACACATATATACACACACACATACATGTATTTGTGTATGTATGTATGTATGTATATATATATATATATATATATATATATATATATATATATATATACATATATACACTCACACACACACGTATTTGTGTATGTGTGTATGTATATATATATATATATATATATATATATGTATATGCATGTGTGTGTGTGTGTGTGTATGTGTATATATATATATATATATATATATATATATATATATATCTATATCTATGGGTCTACTTCATTTGATCGAAAGACTATTTGACCTAAACCCATTTGATCGAAATTTCATTTGTTGAAAACCAGTATTTAAGGCATAAAACTGGGATTTGTCCCCCTCCCCAATGTCATGCAACCCTGGAGTTGGTATATACAGTTAGGGGGGGGTGTGGGGGGCACAGCCCCCACACTGGGGTGTGTTGGGGGAGAAGCCCCCCCACCTATATTCATTTAAAATCTGCACTTTTTGTTTTATTTTCTTCTTTTAAAGGAAACTGGGGGGGGGGGGTGGCACACCCTCTTAACTATGTATGCCAACTCCAGGGTCACACAACATTAGGGAGGGGGACATATCCAAGTGTTATGCCTTGAATACTGGTTTTCAATCAAATAAACATTCGATCAAATGAACTTTCAATCAAATGGGTTTAGGTCAAATGAAGTAGACCCATATATATATATATATATATATATATATATATATATACACACACACACACACACACTCATATATATATATATATATATATATATATATATATATATATATCTTCTTCTTCTTTCGGCTGCTCCCGTCAGGGGTCGCCGCAGAAGATCAATTGTTTCCATTTCTTCCTGTCCTCTGCATCTTGCTCTGTCACACCAACCACCTGCATGTCCTCTCTCACCACATCCATGAACATTATCTTAGGCCTTCCTCTTTTCCTGTTACCTGGCAGCTTCATCCTTAGCATCTTTTTCCCAACATACTCTGCATCCCTCCTCAGCACATGTCCATACTAACGTAATCTTGCCTCTCTGGCTTTGTCTCCAAACCTTCCCACCTGGGCTGACCCTCTGATATATTTATTCCTAATCCTGTCCATCCTCGTCACACCCAGTGCAAATCTTAACATCTTCAACTCTGCCACGTCAAGCTCTGACTCCTGCCTTTTTGTCAGTGACATAGCTGGTCTCACTACACTCTTGTTGACCTCCCCTTTCACTCTTACTGGTACTCGTCTGTCACAAATCACTCCTGACACTCTTCTCCACCCAGTCCATCCTGTCTGTACTGTCTTCTTCACCTCTCTTCCACACTCACCATTACTCTAAAGTGTTGATCCCAAGTATTTAAACTCATTCACCTTCGCCACTTCTACTCCCTGCATCCTCACGATTCCTCTATCCTCCCTCTCATTCACACGCATATATTCTGTCTTAGTCCTGCTGACCTTCATTCCTCTTCTCTCTAGAGCATGTCTCCACCTCTCCAGGGTCGTCTCCACCTGTTCCCTACTCTCACTACAGATCACAATGTCATCTGCAAACATCGTAGTCCATGGAGACTCCTGTCTGATCTCGTCTGTCAACCTGTCCATCACCATTACAAATAAGAAAGGGCTCAGAGCTGAACCTTGATGTAATCCCACCTCCACCTTAAATGCACCCTTCACTCCCACTGCAGACCTCACCGCTGTCACACTACCCTCATACATATCCTGTACCACTCTTACATACTTGTCTGACACTCCCGACTTCCTCATACAATACCACAACTCCTCTCTAGGCACTCTGTCATATGCTTTCTCTAAATCCACAAAGACACAATGCAACTCCTTCTGACATTCTCTGTACTTCTCCATCAACACTCTCAAAGCAAACATCACATCTGTAGTGCTCTTTCCTGGCATAAAACCATACTGCTGATCACTAATCATCATCTCCCTTCTTAACCTAACTTCCACTACTCTCTCCAATAACTTCATGCTGTGACTGAGCAATTTAATCCCTCTGTAGTTACTACAGCTCTGCACATCACCCTTATTCTTAAAAATCGGTACCAAAGCACTTTTTCTCCAGTCCTCAGGCATCCTCTCACTTTCCAAGATTTCATTAAACAATCTAGTTAAAAACTCCACTGCCATTTCAACTAAACACCTCCATGCTTCCACAGGTATGTCATCTGGACCAACAGCCTTTCCGTTCTTCATCCTATTCATAGCTATCCTTACTTCCTCCTTGCTAATCCACTGCATTTCATGATTCACTATCCACACATCATGCAACCTTCTCTCCCTCTCATTCTCTTCATTCATCAGCCCCTCAAAGTACTCTTTCCATCTACTCAACACACTCTCCTCGCTTGTGAGTACGTTTCCCTCATTATCCTTTATCACCCTTACCTGCTGCACATCTTTACTAGCTCGGTCCCTCTGTCTAGCCAATCGGTACAGGTCCTTTTCTCCCTCCTTAGTGTCCAACCTTTTATACAACTCTCCATACGCCTTATCCTTAGCCGTCGCCACCTCTCTCTTTGCCATGTACCTCATCTCTTTATACTCTTGTCTACTTTCTTCATCTCTCTGACAATCCCACTTCTTCTTTGCCAACCTCTTTCTCTGTATACTCTCCTGTACTTCTTCATTCCACCACCAGGTCTCCTTGTCCTCCTTCCTCTTTCCAGATGTCACACCAAGCACCTTTCTAGCCATCTCTCTTACTAGCTCTGCTGTAGTTACCCAGCTATTCGGCAACTCTTCACTGCCACCCAGTGCCTGTCTTAACTCTTCCCTGAGCATCACCTCACAATTACCATTTTTCAATTTCCACCATTTGATCCTTGGTGCTGCCCTCACACTCATCCTCCTCTTCTTGATCACCAATGTCATCCTACAAACCACCATCATATGCTGCCTAACTACACTTCCCCCTGCCACCACTTTACAGTCTCCAATCTCCTTCAGACTGGCCCTTCTACATAAGATATAATCCACCTGTGTGCATCTTCCTCCACTCTTGTTTGTCACCCTATGCTCCTCCCTCTTGTTAAAATACATATGCAACACAGCCATGTCCATCCTTTTCTGCAAAATCCACTACCATCTGACCTTCTGCATTCTTTTGCTCAACACCATACCTACCTATCACTTCCTCATCTCCTCTGTTCCCTTCACCAACATGCCCATTGAAATCTGCTCCAGTCACCAGTCTCACACCCTTGGGTACAGTCATCACCACTTCATCCAACTCGCTCCAAAATTTTTCTTTCTCCTCCATCGCACACCCAACTTGTGGAGTATATGCACAAACAACATTCATCATTACACCATCAATTTCCAGCTTCATAAACATCACTCTGACACTCTTTTCACCTCCAAAACACTCTTAGCATACTTTTCCTTCAGAATAATGCCAACCCCATTTCTCCTCCCATCCACACCATGATAAAACAAATTGAATCCACCTCCGATACACCTAGCCGTGCTCCCCTTCCATCTGGTCTCTTGCACACACAATATACCAACCTTCCTTCGGTCCATCATATCAGCTAGCTCTCTCCCTACACCAGTCATACTGCCAGCATTCAAAGTTCCGACCCTCACTGTCATAGTTCTAGTCTTTACCTGCCTTTGGCCATGCCTTCCGCCTCTTCTCCTCCTTCGGCCAGCAGTAGCCCAATTTCCTCCAGCACCCTGTTGGCCAACAGTACTGGTGGCAGTCGTTGTTAACCCGGGCCTCGACCGATCCGGTATGTATATGTGTACTTTTGCAAAATTTTACGCCGGCTGCCCTTCCTGATGCAACCCTCCCCATTTATCTGGGCTTGGGACCGGCACAAAGAAATGCACTGGCTTGTGCATCCCCAGTGGCTGGGTTATACACACACACACACACACACACACACACACACACACACACACACACACACACACACACACACACACACACACACACACACACACACACATACGTATATATACACACACCCCTGTGCACTCACTGGAACCATGCTTCATTTGCTCTTGCTTGCATCTTTCATTACGAATCCGTGCTGCTGTTCTGTACACCTCTCATTGCAAGTCTGTACTTGCTGTTGGTATGTTTATCCCCTACAGATGTTGCCATCTTCCCGTTAATTTACAGAAGATTTAATTTTTGTTGTGAAGCCAAGCCATCCTCTAGTCAACATGAACCCTAGGTAGCTGCTTATGTCGCCTAGTTCTGGATCCGGCCCTGCTACTCTGGTTACTCATTCATCAGTCACCCTACCCAGAACTTTCATGCAGTGTGATAGGAGTCTGATAACCTGGATACTGTCCACAGCTGTGAATGTCCCCTTTGTTCTTGTTCACTGGTGTATTCTGGAGTCATCTGTGATACCCCTTTCCTTCCATACTGCATTGAGTACCCATCTGGAGCCATTTTTCCTGTAACTCGCTCAACATTTTGAGCATGTCTGCCATGACCTTATCTCAGCCTATTGCTTTTCCTAACGTTATTTATCTGGCACAGTATAGCTTCTATGCGGTTTTCTTCAGTCAGTAGTTACTGGAAGTACTCCCTTCTTTCTGCTTTTGCTTTCCTGTGGTCTGGTGAGCAGGTTGTTGCTGGCATCCCTTCTGAAGGGTGTCTGATGACTGTCTTTATCTTTCCATCTTTGTCGTGCAACCTAATAGTTTCTTTGTGCCATTTGCTAAGTCACTTTCCAGATAGTGGTAGATTGCTTCTGTGGCCTTGTTCTTTACTATTGCAACTACTCTCTTAGCCTGTTTGTTAGTTGACCCATATTCCTCCTTAGAGTGTATCTTCTTTTTTTTTTTTCTGTTGTCCACTCTTTCCAGTACTACTACTTTCTTTTGATGACTTTCCGGACTTCTGCTTTCCACCACCAGCTTTCCTTATGTACCTTAGTTCCATACATGTCTATGCCACCTATCTATTCTATGGTCTAGATAGAAATGCTCTTTTGAGGTGCTGCCATTCTTATAAAACTCGTCCGATTTCCTCCTCTTCCTGAGGTACTAGAGCTCAGAGTATTTCCTTGAACTATATTGCTTTCTCACTAGTTGACTTCCAGGTCTTCTGCCTAGTGTCTGTTGACCTTAAAGCATTCTCCTACCATTACTTGCAGAGTGATTATTTAAAACACAAAAATGAGAAAAATAACCCAAATCAGTTCTAGTCTAGAGAAAACGATCTGTTGTGCCTATGATGAATTAGGCAACTAACCCCTTTCCCAGTCCTTTACCTTATTATAGTTGCTCATCACTTCACTTATTCTTACTCATTTCTCCTAGGGCACATTGCTTTCATGTTCCCTGTCCTGTGCCACTTTGTAACAGTAATTCTCCATTTTCTTTGCAATCTCTTCTTGGACTGCATCACGGAAATGCCACTTTGATTCCTGGCTGCTGTAATGTCCCAGTGCATATCCCCTAATAAAACAAACTCAACATTTTGTATACAGTAACATACTTTATAAATTACTGTGGAATAGAAAAGCAGCAGGTAGCAAACTGGTTGAAGGTCATACTTGTTCCAGTTTGTAAAGATGGGCCATTATCTGAAGTTTGTAACTCTGTCTGTAGGTGTGTTTTATTCATTCTCAAACTTTCTTGAGAAAGTTGTACACTTACATGTTTATTTCTTTTGTTAACCAGGATAGGTCAAATGAGCCAAAAAGTGGCCTCTTCTCAGCAGTGAAAAATTCCAAAGAACAGCAAACAGAAACAGCAATAACAGTTCTGCAAATTAAAGTCATCATAAGACTAACAGTCATTCACAGTGAAAAATAAGATGTATGAGAGAAGAAAAAATAGGTTTATAAGTAAATGCACAAATGCAGTGTTTTATAGAAAGTAGGATTTATTTACAAAAGTGTGCGATTCCTTTCCCCATGTGCAGTCAGGTAATGGTAGAGTTTATAGAACTTTAGAATTAATTTAAGAAGTATTAGAAGTTTATTTGCATCTGTAGTAAAAATGTTTAAACTATGCAGCTGTTATTTGTTTGTAGAGAGATTTGGCTATAACGTATAGTAGGAAAGGATAGTAGAATGGTAAAAAATTGACAAGGGAGATCTGGAGACTAGTAGGATTAGTGATTTAGGGCTACATACATTAACATTGTTTGGTGTGTTTTTAAAGTTGCATAAATGTTTTTTGTTTCAGTCCTGGTTCCTGTGAATTCATTATCAAATAAGACCTACTGAGTGATTCTCAGTATGGTTTACATCCTGGGGCATGGGACAGGTTTGGCACTTTTGGGTGTAATGACATATGGTACGAAGTTTAACTTAGGCCAAGCTGACAGTACTGTTTGTTGCCTTGCTTATCAAATGCCTGGTGGTACCATGAAACAAAAGCCGTTCTTACAAAGCCTTTCTGACGTAGCCTTCTGTTTTCTGAGCTACTTAGAAGCCAGATTTGAGGCTGTCAGATGGGAACAGACACCACGCAAGGGACGGCTTGCGCCTGTCACCCCTGGGATTCCGGATATTGGCTAAGGCTCTTGCCACCCCCATAGTGCCTTTTTTAGGCAAGGCTCAAATTCTAAACCTACCACCCTAGAAACAGCGGGAAGAAACTAAGGGTAATGCTGCTCAATGCCAGAAGTCTAAATCTCAAAATGCACGCACTCGAGGTCCTTCTCAGTATGGAGAACATCTATGTCTGTGCTGCGACTGAAACCTGGTTCAAGGCTCCTGAGAGCACCCCGGCACTATCAGGTTTTACCTCATATCATGCGTTCCGGCCCCAAAACCCAGACCATACCACAAAAGGAGGGGGTGTATCCATATTCATCAAGGATACCCACACCTCCAGGTTGGTGGCTACGCACAAAGCATCGGAAACCATCCAGATGCAATTAACCATTGGCAAAACTGCTCTACAATTTGTAGCATGCTACAGGCCACCCTCTCAAACTCAGGAAACCCACACAGCCTTCCTGAAGACACTGGAGGGTATAAATGTATCACCAAACACCATCATATTGGGTGACTTCAACTACCCGAATATAGACTGGGAACATTACTCAAGCCCCAACTTTCTAGCCCAAAGGTTCCTGGAGTTCATAAATTCAATTGCCATGGAACAACTAGTCACCGTCCCCACAAGAGGAGAAAATATACTAGATCTCATCATCACAAACATGGGGACAAAATGCTCCACACCGGAAGTATATCCCTCTTTGGTGAGATCAGATCATAAACTAATCTCACTAGAAATCCACATCCGCCCCACCCCAAACAAAAAGACCACAGTGAAGAACTTCTCTAAAGCAAACTTCATACTACTCAAGAGAGGTGTGGTATCCTTCAAGGCCGCCGAGCCAATGGAAACCACAACCCAAGCTCGGAAGCCCTTACAAATGCCTTCTATGAACACCTTCAGGACTGCATGGATCAGGCAATCCCAAATAAAACCAAGACTCTTTCCACCAAGGGCAAGCGTCCAGTCTGGTGGACCCCAGGCATAAACAAACTTTACAATAAGAGGAGAAAGCTATTACATGATAGAGCAGAATCCCAAAAGGAAGGCATCTTTGATCAGTACTAGCAAGAAACTACGATCCCTCATAAAATCATCCAAGGCCAACTTTGAGAAAAAAATTGCCATAGATTCAAAAGACAATCATAAGGCCTTCTTCAGCTATGTCAGAAACCTGGGTGGAAACTCCCAGATATGCTCAGAATTAGTCCAAAATGATACAAAAATCAGTGAACCCACAGACATTGCCAACATACTGGCAGACAGGTTCAGCGCAAACTTCACCCCTCTCCCAAAAGGAGAGATAACTATCCCAACAGAGTGCAGCCTCCCAGGCATCTCAAATGCGCAGGTGAAAGCTGCTCTCTCTCTAAAGCTAAAAACACAGCATCAATGGGACCGGATGGTGTCCCCGGCTGTGTGCTACATGAACTCAAGGAAGAACTAAACCCGCACATAAGGCAGCTGTTTAATCTTAGCCTTACCACAGGATATGTGCCCAAGGAGTGGTGTACGGCAAATGTGATCCCACTCCACAAAGGCGGTGCCTCTATGGACCCTGGTAATTACCGCCCCATAAGCTTAACAAGCCTGGTCTGCAAAGCTATGGAAAGGATCATAATGGAACTCATAAACAAGGACATAGGGGACTTGCAGACCTTGGACCCAACCCAGTTTGGCTTTGTCAAGGGCAGATCTTGCCTTTTGAACTTAGTCGACTTCTTCGAAACAGTTACCAAGGCCATTGATGAGGGAAAGGCAGTCCATACAGCCTACCTTGACCTTGCAAAAGCTTTCGACACAAAACCCCACTCAGGTATCATAGAGAAACTTACCAGCTTAAATGTAAACCCATATGTCACAAGATGGGTTGCAAACTGGCTAAAGGACAGAACCCACAGGGTTAGAGTTGCTGGAGCCATGTCAGACTCCAAGCCGGTTACAGGTTGTGTCCCACAGGGCTCAGTCCTTGGCCCCCTATTGTTCGGCATCTACTTCTCAGAAGTACAGGCAAACATAGGAGGACTATGGCTGACAAAGTTTGCGGATGACTGCAAACTGGGTGCCATAGTGGATAGTACATCGGACACAGACATCCTTCAGAGGGGTCTCACGGAAACTGATAGCTGGTGCCAGAGCCATGGCCTGAAGTTAAATGCAAAAAAGTGTATAGTCATACCCTTCGGGAAAAACAAGGTAACCCCAAGCTACCATACAGGTGGCAACCCACTAAGCACAGAAGAGGTTATCAGGGACCTGGGTACCCAGGTTGACAGTGGCCTCTCGTTTGACACTCACGTTGCTAAAGTGGTTCGAAAGACCTTCTACATTGCCCATCTGATCATGAAGGGATTCACATCCAGATCAAGTGAGGTCATTGTTCCCCTGTACTCTTCACTTATCAGACCAATGATCGAGTACAATGCCCCATTCGGGATGCATCTCACCCGACACCTGCAGCAATTGGAGAGACCCCAAATGTTCCTCACCAAAAGGATAAAGGGACTCCAAAACCTGTCATATACTGCCAGACTGAAGAAACTCCAACTCTATTCAGTTGCATACCGTCTGCTCAGAGGTGACCTGTGCCTGACATACAAGGCCATGACCAACCCGGAATTAATGGACGTGCTCCACCTCAAAAAATCCAAATCCACCAGAACCACTAGAGCAAGTGACTTAAACCTTAGCACGGATATAAATAGGGCGTGCTGGAGGGATAGATTTATCACCCAGAGACTCCCCATGCTGTGGAATAAAATCCCGGTCCATGTGAGGCAGAGCACCTCGCTGGCTCTGTTTAAGAGAAATCTTGACCGGTGGATGGGAGATCGTAGGTTTACCCCGGGAATCATCTCTGTGTCACTGCTGGACAGAGGCACAACAAACTAATGGGCACATTATTTCTAACATAAGGGGTGGCGTAAGCCACATAACTTTGGGCTAGGCTTATAAATGCCTTAGGGCAGATAGCCTAGTATAAACCTATGAACATATCTTAACAATTCCACTTGGTGTTTTGTAGGGCTCTGTGCTTAACACTCTCTTCTTCATGATGTTAAATGGCACGTAGAAGCACTGTGATGTTGCCAGGTTAACTTTGCATACAAACAGTTCTACTGCATGTCTTCTTCCATGGCAGTAGTACAAGCAGTCCTACAGCATAGATTTGGCTAAATGTAGAAACTATCAGCTGTTCAAGTCTCTCTCTGAACCTTCTCAAAAGAAAATGTTTGCAATTTGGAAGTGACACTGTTCCCAGCTGACTGTGGCCACGTCTAAGGTAATTGTAATGTGATGCAACTCTCTTGGGAATTTTTAAAATCTGCAAAGCTTATTGATATTTTGTGACTTTTGACACCTATGTTAATTTTGTTATAACTAAAATCAGAAGCTTATAGTGCTGTGTTGAGCTGAGTTATGTATAGCTGAGTACACACGAATTACAACAGCCAGGACATTCCTTCTACCAAGCTCCATGTACACTTCTTATGTTCTGTCTAAGCTTCCATCTCATCCACTGACAAACTAGAGCTTGCTTACAGAATGAATCTTTGTGACTGGTCACCCCTCTTGTTCACACCACACAGAATTACTTAATAAATTGACTAGGTAGGAGCTCTCTAGCTTGCAGAAGCAGGTAACTTTAATTCCCAGACTGTATACCACTAAGTGCCCATCCTTAGCAGTCAGCATTTTAAGTGTAGTACTCCTCATTCAGACCTATGCCTTCCCCAAAATCTGTCTTATATGCCTTCCAGACAGTCCAGTAAAGCAGATAAACTTGGTGTAGAATGTCGTCGTGGCTGTAAGGGAAACGGACTGTAGTACCGAGGCAGCTTTCAATCAAACATGCTTTCAAATTTGCCCTCACACCGTGTTTCATCATAAGCTGAGAAATGTAACCATGGAGTTATGTAACCCGCTTGGAGTTGTCCCTCACTCCCACATAATTCTGTCAGCCCTTCTCTTGATTTTCTTCTTCCCTGCGTCTCCTTTCATATCTGTTGTGCCGCTTATTATAGTCCCTTTCCCTCTGGCCCTCTGCTTTCATTATTCTCACATTAATGCTCTTTCTAGTTTTGTTCTTCTCTGCCACCTCAGTATTAAATGATTGATTTTCCTGTACTGTTAAAACACACCCCTCCCCAAATTCACACGTGTGTATGGCATAACAGTGACCACTTTGACATGAAGTTGCACCATATGTAATATGTTACGTGTCCCTGCTTCTGGTAAGCCTAATTTGTGACTGATAGTAAACAAATAGCTGCAGGGTTGAGGAAGTTTTATCTGCAGATGACCAGCTATTTTGATTGCTTACATCTCAGATGTTTGTGATTTTTTTTAAAAAATGACCACAGTAGAGGATAGGATCCCATCTTGCTTTATACAAGTTCATGCTGGTCCCGCAAAGCCACATTAATGATTGACTGATCTAGCTTACATGAACAAATTATACATTTTCATCCATAAATGGCCTCCTACACTCAGCATTTATAACCATTTTGTGACTGTGTACAGTCTGGATGCCTGATTGAGGTAAAAATAATCATGGCTGCAGTAATCTGTTTCAGGTTTCTTTCATGCATACAGTAGCTACAGTAAAGTGTTCCAACTTACACAAATGCACAGTAGTCCTATAAAGCTTGGCTAAATACTATTTAAACTAAACCAAAAAAAGATCAGTCAATTGTAATAACAGACAAACTCCCTACCCAACAGTTATAACCACTTTGTTGATTTTGCTTCACAATCATACTTCTGGGTGTACTCTGTTCACCACAATGTATTTCAACTCTTTCATGCAAGCAGTAACCACAACAGAATATTTCAGCTTGCTTCTTATACCCCATTTTAGTCCTGCAAAGCCAGGATGAACAAATGACAACAGGGCGGAGTCCGTCATTATCATCCATAGACAACCCTTGGAGATACCCACCTATTATAGCCATTTTGACTGTGCACAGTTCAGATATCTGTCTATAATAAAAAAATAATATTACCAGTTATGGATTCTCACTATGATTTCCGCCACAGCCATAACATCCAATTTACTGTTTAAAGTTTGTAGTTTTTCTGCTACTATACTATTGTACTACTGCTACTGCTAGATGGGTCCAGGGAAGTAAATAGTGTAGGAAGAAATAGCCAGGGGAATTTTTATGGCTAGGCCCCACGGCTGATAGCCTAGTACCAGCCTATGAACCTGTTAGACCCAGTCACATAGAATCAGAGTTTTTGTCCAGCTTATGGGTGGGACAGAGCAGAAAAATCCCAAAACTGGTCAGTCAACTGTACAGCACTCCTCCAAATCCCAAAGAGTATCACAGACATTTCTTTACCCACAAATAAATAAATAGTAAATATGTCTGCTACATTTCTTTACATAAAAACAAAAAAAAACCAAACAAATATCAGAAAATCCCCTAGGTGACTTCCTAAACTGCCTGTTACTAAGGCTGTCTATGATTACAACATCATTATAAGTTTATAATGTATATTCTCAGCAGTCATTCCACAAGTATGCAGTTAGTAAATTGGTATAAGTATGATTTCCGTAAGTTATATTTATGCATTTGTTAACTAGCTAACTGATCTGGTCTTAAGACGGTCTTTACTATGTCTGTGGCCAAAGGGAGTATACAAAGATATACACAGTATATTGTAAAATCTAACCAGTGTTAGTAGCAAGACAATAGATTATAATAAAATATCACAGTACTTAAAATGGTAATATAAAGTATATCCATGTTAGCATAAGCAGAGAAAAAACATAATCATATAATATAAATCGGGCTGTCTGTATGTTTGATTCAATGGATAACTTTGTATGTTGTTTTAAACCTCTATCCATATACCACTGATGTGTATAGGTGTCCTTTGTGTTTATTCAGCATTTTCTTGATAAGCAGATTTTATTGTTCTTGTATGGGCAGGTAGTCATCCAGCTTACTGGTGCAAACCTTCAAAAGGCCATTTCTCTAGTTTTAGTTAAGGGCAACTAAGAGTAAGGGATCCTGACCTGTGGATGTGAAGAAATGGTGAGAAGCTGCTATAGCCAGTTTTTCTGTAGAGGTTGCTGGATGGAGAATGTTCCAAAGAGTAAGTAAAGTGTGTGTGCATTGAGTGGTAAGGTGGCTTGTAGCTATTACAGGTACAGTTTTTCCTTTTGTAAGGTTTCAGTAGTGATGTTACCTCAGATCTGAAAGTAAGGTAGACTGCCATATCTTAGTCACTCTTTGCAGCAAGTTTAATTCCTGAGGCGTGGAAGGTCTTAAAGTGACAGGGTATATTCTAGTTTGGAAATATTTAGTCTAACTGCTTTCTTGCTTGACTGGTAAGTTTATCATAATCCTTAAGTTGATTCAGTACTTTGCCAACAATTTTGTCAGTATTTGCCTTAAATGTGAGGTTGTGATCTACCCAGATACTTTTGTATTTGTAATTAGTCACCTGGTGAATTGGTGTTCTAGGACAGTCTACATCAGAGTTCAGGACTGTCAAACAATATTGTGGATTTGCATGGTTTAGGAATTTAATAAAAATCAGACTAGGATATAGTAGTCTTGGACATCTTTCTGAAGCTGTTGGATTGTTTCTGCTTTCTTTTGCCAAAATAAAAATATCTGCATATATGTTTTGAAGTCTTTGTCAACAATTTCCTGTTTGAATGTATGCTTCTGGGTTGGGCTTGAAATTGGTCTCCTTGGGTTAGATGTGTACCCTGGTGGTCACCATACCTCTCAACCTGGAAACATCAAAAATCTGGACAAGGCCCATGAAAAATAGGTACAAATCTGTACGCTGATTAACATAACATTTACACACATAATTATGTAATCAAATGGAATTGTGGGATACCAACTTTCAAACCAAAACTGAAGAACAGACAACCAAGATATGCCACCAGAATCATCCTGCAGCCATGCAGTGTCCCATTACCTGGCTATTTTGCCCAATTTATCATAAACACTACTGCTTTACTTCTACAATGATTATTTTGATTTTTTTTTACATTTTATAGCACAATGCACAAACACTAGTAGACATCTGCTAAACAAAGTAATACTGTCTCACAATGAAAATAGATTTGGTATTAAAACTTCTCTGCCCTTAAAACTCACATTCATTGAAACAGCATTGAGACCCACACCACATCCAAAGAAAATGCATCTGGCAAGTCGTGGATAAAGATTACCTTTGGACTGTTTTCGAATCATAGGCCATTTGCACACAAAACAAGAAACATACATGTGTTCTTTGATACACTTTCCAGACTTTATAATATATTTCTTGTATAATACAGCACACTTGTTAGACTTAGAATGCATTTTAAATGTATTGTTTGAACATTTTTCCAGTAGGCAATGAAACAAAACGCATGAAATAATAATGACAAAACTGCCCAATTCAGAACATTTCCATCATAAAATTCTACTTACACACACACACACACACACACACACACACACACACACACACACACACACACACACAATCAAAAGAGAATGACAGTGTAAGCCATAGGCATCTTGCACAGCTTCTTGCACTTATTTTCAATTTCAGTTTTTTTTTTGTGGGGGGGGGGGGGATCAAAAGTTCAAAAACCAGGGATACATTTTAAACATTACTTATATAATTTTGGAATAATTTTGGAAAGTTGCTAGAATAAAATGTTAGGTTACCACCATGCATTTCACTGCCAAGTCTTGAACCCAGGACCCTGTGAACTACAGTCAAAGCAACATAACACTATGCCAAAGCAGCAGTTTCCTGAAGGATAGGAAGCATGAAACTTAAATGGCTATCATGTAGTGAATTTTTCTCACTTCTCACCATAGCTCTCAACCTCTTAGCACAAAAACCTGGACAAAGCCAATAATGGAGACATACAGATTTCAGTTTTCACTTCTCACCGTAGCTCTCAACGTCTTGGCGCAAAAGACCTGGACAAAGCCAGTAATGGGGGAATACAGCCCCAAAATATGAACAGATTTCAAATACTGATCTTATGAACTTAGACAATTGCTAGAATAAAAGGTTTTGTGTTACCATTTATTTTCTGAAGAATATGAAGTCTGAAAATCAAATGCCTGTCACAATTTAGTGAAGTCAATCCTTCAGTGATCTGCCACAAAAAAATCCAGAAAACCACAGATTTTGTGAGGAACAGAACAAAAATACAAGGCATACATTCACATGTGGTGGTGGTTAGGGAGTTTAGGCTCTTTTTACCTGTATTGAAGGTACAGGGTTTGAACCTGAGTACGTTCTACCCACCAGGTGTATTTCCCTGGGGCATTTTCTCACACACGCACACACACACACCTGAAAGCTCTGCAGTTCATTCGCAATGCTCACACACAAATACCTGAAAGCTCTGCAGTTCGTTCGCAATGTTAACACACAAATACTTGAAAGCTCTGCAGTTCGTTCGCAATGTTTACACACAAATACCTGAAAGCTCTGCAGTTCGTTCACAGTGTTTCCAGCGAGGTCCCAGATGCAGCAAATAAATGCACTCCTCCTCTCTGTTGCAATGCAACAGTCCTACTCTCGATCATCCTTTCCATGCTCTCACACATATCTAGCATCAGCAAATAAATGTAGTCCTGCTCGCAGATGGAAGCCAGCAATGTAACAGTCCTGCTGTTGATCATCCTGTACATGCTAGTACAAGAGTCCAGCATCAGCAAATAAGTAAACGTAGTCCTGCTCTCTTCCATTTCCCGCTCGCAGATGGAAGCCAGCAAATAATTAAATGCAGTCCTCTAATTCAGCAGCTGGAAGCCAGCAAGCAGATGCAAGTGCACCACCACTCAAGTTCTTCCTGGTTCCCGCTTGCAGATTTAATTCAATAGCCGGAAACCCTAGTTCTTCCTGGAAGCTCTTGAGCTCTGTTCGGACAGGCTGACGTTATAGCACAAGTGATGATGTCAGTTCAAATAGCGGGGAAAAAAATGTAAAATAAAATCTGGGAAAAAGTCGGAAACGAAGGGGTGCCACTCTGGAATCATGGCACCTCATTATTTGGACCCCAAAACTCAGTAAAAAACAAGTAATTCGGAATAGTTGAGAGGTATGGTAGCCACATTTAACTAAAGTAAATAAAGGAATGAAAAGGAAAAAATTAGATGGGGGTCTAACATAAAACCCAGCTTGTAGTTTTCTGGGATTAGAGCAGACTTCATCTGTTAAGATGTTTCATGTAGCTGTTAAACCAGTTGTAAAACCAGTGCCAGAACTACTTTTTCAGTCATGCTAACAGAAGAATGTGGCCAACTCTTTTAAGTTACAGCATAGCTTCTACTGGTAGGTTGTTCTTCATATTCATGATACGAGTCATACAATATTGCTGCATGAGGTTAGCACTATTTGAACTGTTTGGAAAGTTGAGTCTTTGAAGTAGCAGCATACCTGCTGCTTGCATGACTGTTTTCCAAAATATTAGTAAGTCTTACTGGGATGGTTTTGTATCCTGAGAGATTCAGACTGAACAACTTTTGCTGCCAAAATGTTTATTTTTTTCTGTTAAGAATATTGCCATAGGAATTATGTTCCAGCTGATCCAGATGTTATCACTTGGTCTAAGTTCAGCCTTCAGGTCTGAATTTAGCAAAAAGCTTGCATTGCCCTTTAATATTCTCATTGTAACTAGAAACAGTTTAATTTGAATCTTTTAAGGATGTTAAGGAAGCTATCCAGGACTTCTGTCATACTGAATTGTGAAACAGTATATAGCCAGTTTACACTGTACATTTCTGTCAGAAACCAAGTTTCTTTAGCTGCAGATGTGGATCTGATTGTAACGTACTTTGGAGATGGCTGTGTTCTTGTAAAGGGTAGCCTGTTTGTGATTAAGCAGCAGCCACTTATAGTACTAAGGGTGTGTAAGTGTATGGATGAATGTACCTGGTAAGCCTTTACTGGATATTAATTGAGGTCTTGTTGGTTCTTTGACTTTGGTAAGGTTGTATAAGTTTGACCTTCTGTTTAAGATTGATTTACTTGGCCCAAGTCAGGTTTAGATAGGTTTAGATAGGAGTCCCTAAGAAAGTGGTGCTTTCTTTTTTTTTTTTTTTTTTTTTTTTTTTTTTTTTTTTTTTTTTGGATAACTCACTGTGTTTTGCTACCAAAACATCTTCAGAGATCTCCATAGATGCTGGTAGTGGTATCCATGCTGAAGCTGAAAACTGATGGAGTCACCAGTGGTTATCTGTATTACTAGTCTGTTTCGAGTTTATCATGTTATTGGTCTTTTTTATTACTATATCTTTATAACATTTTAATCGAGAAGAGCTCTACTCCATTTTGATGTGCATTAATTTAGAAAGCATTAAAGTGCTGATAAAATTTGGAGTGACTATAATATGATGCTTAGTAATTTTTCTAAACCCGCAGTAGTGGTGCTGCGGTAGCGTTGTCGCGTTCGATTCTCAGCTAGAGCATCTTCTGTGTGGGGACATGCATGAATGGGCGTGCCTTTGTTGAAGGTTGTGTGTCAGGGCTGGTAACTCGGCACGTAAAAATCCGGTACCAAAACATTAGCGGACTGGAGTTCTGCTGTGGCGACCCCTAACCGGGATAAGCCGAAAGACACAACAACAACCTATCATATTGGGGGGGGGGGGGGGGGTTGTTTGATTATGGCTCATGCAGGTCCTGTGATTGTTAATACTACCATTATTCATGAGTATGATTTTAAGGATGTACACTAGTATGCTTGAGTTGCATGAGGCAATGTATTACAGATCATTAAAGACATTGGTAGTGCTTTATTAAGAATGTAGATTGACCCAGATTTAATTGAATATCTTCACCTTGAAGTAATGTGAACATGAGCCAGAAATAATAATATATAGTTTTAATACTTGAGTTTGTGGGGTAGATTTGTGCTTAGTTATATGCATGGTAGGTATTTATTGCATTGAGGGCAGCCATGGTAGCCTGGTGTTAAACACCTGTACAGACAGCAATCCAGAGCAATGATAGAAGGTGTTAAGTAATTTTCTTTATAGGCTCTGTAAAACTTAGACTTTTTTATTAGTCTAGTTAGACACACAACATGTATGCAGATCATAGTTGTAGAATTAAGTTGACATAGATTTAAATACATTGTCATTGTCCTATACACGTTTTGTTCACATGTGATCCTTAAGCATACCAGTGTAAATATTCCTAAACTAGGTCCATCTTCCATAGACATTCTGTATGCATGTTAGCCATGCAGTAAGGAATAGCTGTTTCTCATACATGAATCCATATTCTCTTCACTTTAAAAGGATTCAATATATAATTACGATTGCAATTGTTATGTATGCTGAATTCATCTTACTGATATGACACTGTAACATCAAATAATTTTTCCCTTCACCAGCTCATCAGTTATCCGTTTCTTCACATCTGAATGCTAACAACTTTATCTTGACACTTCATATCCAGTCTGTATATCTTTATTTTAACAATCTGCATACTAAATCTTGTTAAGCAGTCCAGTCCTAATCTTGACCCATTGCTTGAATTTTGATGTTTTCTTCCATCCTGCTTGATCAATCTGTTACCGTAAGACAGTGCAGTGTTCTGAAAACCACTGCCTGGTCCCATCCTCCCCTCCGCTCTCTCTGTTACATATGATCATTCCCAAGGTTTGTTCTTTGGTCTAATTTATTTTTGAGTTTTATAATTGGTAGTTTAGTCTCTCTGTTGATCTTCACCTTCTAATTTTGATTTAATTAAATAAACCACCATAGTATCCACCAAGTACTCATTAATCCCTGATCTACTGCTTCCATGAGGACATTGCTAAAATGCAATATTCACAAAATCCAGCATGCTTCAGATCTATATAACTGAAATTTATTGTATGCCCACCAGTCCATAACTTGCCTTGGCTTCCAAACAGCACTACTTCAAGTCTGCTCTCTTTATAACCAACAAGTAACGAGGCATACGATTCAAAGTGCTCCTTGAGTGTGTTACCTGGAAGGCCAATAATGTTGTTTGGCTACTTCAGTCCTAGTGAGGACTTCTTTCATTAGTGTAGTGAGTAAAGCAAAATAGCATTACTGGCATAAGTAGACAAGATCATCCATCCTTCCCTTTCCAACAACACAACCATACAGTTTTGCAAAACTAGCATACACGATTCCCTTATCATATGGCAGCCCAGATTTCCTTTTTCACTTCTTTGACCTAGAGAAAATTTCCATTCAGTAGACCAAACTCAGCCACCTTGTTAACGACCAAGTCGCCATTGTTATTTGCAACAAGACAGTAAAAACGTAATGTAAACCCCAAAAGATATTAATCTACTACTGATATTTTTCAGTCATATACAGAAATTTGAACTTACTGTGTTAGAACTCCCATAGTCTTCTGAATAAGGTCCATAGTTCATAATATGTGTCCACCATTCTGTGCATTAAATTTAAACATCATAAAATAATAGTGTTGATGTCAAATGTATTACTAAACAGTACACAACAGTAAGAATTCACATAAAGTTCTCATGTACCTTAAATATTCCACATATATATTACATGTCTTTGGATCCACAAGTGATTCTAAGTCTTTCTACTCCATACAAGGATTTGTAACAACTCACAACTTAATTGTTTAGGTTAAACTTAACCAACTTTCCCACTAGAAGTGTTGGAAGATATGGTCCTTTTGAAGCATAGCAAATTCCCACCTTTGAATTTTTCCATGATATAGTAAATACATTTATGTGATAACCATATGTCATAGTCTTATACTGTGCTGCTAGCAGTCACATTGCAAACATCTGGTATTTAACAGTGTGCATTTCTAATTTTATTTACTAGCTTAAAAAGAAATAGTAGCATGGTTAGCTGTCATGGTATCCAAGTACACTGTTAGACTGCAACTCATGACTCTATTAATACTATGCTGTCTCCAGCTATATGGTATCAGTGGTTTTCTTTTCATGTTTCGGTAATAGCCAGATTGTACAAAGCACAGTAAGAGCTTAAGTACGTATCAACATCAGTATTTCACTGTCAGTAAAGTCAAAAAGAACCAGAAAATGTATAGTTTCAAACCAAATATTCTTAAGGTGTTAATAATCACGCAAACTTGTTACAGAAGCTGCCGTCTCTCCAGAATAATAGAGAAAGTAATTGTAATTCTACCTCCTGAAATCAAGTTGAACAGTTCCGTTGTATTGTACTTGTCACAGTGGTCAAGCACTACTAGTCTGTTTGGCAGCCTTGTGTCATTCAACTTAGAATGTACTGTTAATCCAGATGATAAAAAAAAAAGTTACTGTCGCCTTTAAATTTAAATCTTCCCACAGAAATTATCCATTCACTGGTACTTGGTCATTGCACAATCATTTGTTTTTGTCTCCAGTAAAAGTGTTGAGTATCCCATTTACAACAGTCAGATATGCTGTGCCGATGGCACAGGTCCCTTGTGTAAGGAAAAATGAATGCAGCACTTGGATTAATTATTTCTGGAAAAAATATCCTTATTAAAATTGAAGCAGTATTATTTCCTTGTATACTCATTGACCATGCACTCAAATATTATGACTATGTCATAAATGATGCATAATAGTCGCTTTTCCTAACATTGCTATTTCCTTTCACATTTATTGAAATATGGTTAAATTGTGTTAAAGAGATGATAGTCAAATCCTGTTATTCAGAATGGCAAATGCTTCATGTGCCATATTTTTCATAAGCTATCAGGGGACTACCGTCACTGTCATTGTCCATGTTTTTATGTCACAGGCATGAATGAATTGCAGTCCTTGCATATTTCCTTGATGCTGGGGTTTTTACTATATTAGGTTAGTTAAGGTATCTGGTACTGTGTAGTCTTCCATTGGTAGGAGGACATCAGAGTCTCAAGATTGTAGTTGGACAAGATAGTGTGTGCTAGCAGGTTTGCTTGGGCCACATGATGACCATGGTACATACATCTCTGTGTTACTGGCAATTTATTCCTAGTCTGGCACTGCAGAACACTTTTGGGCTTCTGGTGTCCCCCAGCTTTGTACTGCTGAACAACTCCGTTGCAAGTGGAGGAAATCCGAGCTATTTCCTCATATGTCAAAATTGCACTGCCATAATGTGTGGTTGTGGCAGCAAGTGTAACACAGTGGCTCACGGCTATCTTGTTACACTGGCCTGATACTCCCTTGTATACATACTGTGTACATAAAGTGCATGTATGCAGCAGCGTTTGCCTGTTTGTGGGGAAGGGGGGCACCTGCCACAAAGCAGTCCGTCTTCTCCATTCTGGTTAGATTGTTCCTCCCACTCATCTTTCTTTTCCACCAGACTTTAATAATATTATTCAGGTAGAAATAGTCACCCTCTGGAGCCATCATGCCCCAGCTATGTTGTGTAATAAACCTACTCTGTTCTCTGTAGCTTAGTGTGTTGTACATAAACACACATTGCTCTCTATAGCATAGTGCTTCAATTAAGTAACATGAAGCAGTAGAAATATTTATTTTAAGTCTAAACTCTGCTGGCATGCCTCAGAAATTAACTGTCATCTAACACCTAGTGCATTTCCCGAATTACTTAGCTGCATTGTGACATGTGATCATGTGCCAGTTGAAGGACAAGATGAGCAAATGTGTGACTTCTCAATTTGCTAGCAAGTAATACAACAGATACACAAGTTTGTTCTTGGTTGAATGTATTTAATCCTTTTTGGCAGCTATAATCATCAGAAATAATCCTAAGCATCAAATGTGCTGAATATCAGCCTACACAACTAAAGTGTTCCGCTAATTTGTGTGCCTGTTTAATTTCCCCATAGCAAAAAAAATAAGAATCAGTAGGTTTTAATCAGATATCAGAATCTTTCATTCTCATAGCTCATTAATTCTGTTTTTCAGGGTTTGTAGTGTTTCCTAACTGTACCTTGCCAGTAATGTACAGTGAGCTGACTTGAGGGTATGTTTCCAAGCATGACACTTCTTTTTTTTTCTGGAAGTGAGTGGAGGTGGGTGGCAGTTTGACTTACAGAAGAGACCAGGGCAATATACAGTACAGAAATGGTACAGAATTCTCAAGCATATGACAGTTTAACTTTCTTTTCCTTGGGGAGGGGGGGGGGGGTGACCTATAAAAGTCACTTTGCCAGTAAGTCACAGTGAGATGAAATGATGGAAGATTTACAAGTACAACAGCTTAACATTTTTTCTGAGTTATTAGTTCAAGACTTCCAAAGTCTTGGAAAGCTTCCAAGTAGTGTTAGTAATAACTCTTTACAGTTTGCTTACTGGAATAACAGCTGATGCAGCCATTTGCTGCTGTATTGGACAGACAGATTGTCATCAGTTTACTTTGTGGAACTCTAGATAAACCAACCTAGGCTGCTAGGGGACAAGATTTAGGCTTGGATTTGGTTAGCCATACAGCCCACTTGAGGAAGGCTACTTTCTGGCCCCTTATGGAGGTATTCCAACTTCATGAACCTTAATTTGTTGTTCAACAGGATTTCCTGATTGTGATTCAGTCATTTCACCCAGTAGTATGAGAGTTAGTCTGTCAGCAGTCACCTTTCTCAGTGGTACCACTTCTTCTGGATACCCTGGTTCTTTGGGACCTGTTGGGGGATGTTCCTTCCCCACTTTATTGGAATTTCTCCTCTTCTTACTTTTCTTGAGGAGGTGGTGTATATCCCTGAGATTTATTTCTTTCAGTTTCCTGCAGGGATTGAGATCTTGAAGGTATGATAGGTTCCTCACTCCTGAGAGTAGTGCATTTGTCTGGGGAGGGCTGCCCCAAGGTTACGTGCTCTGTGAGTGATAAGCTAGTAGTTCATTATTGCTACCTTGGGAGTGGAATGTCTGTATGTCTGCAATTCCTTTCACTCTGTATACTGCGAAGGGTAGTGGAGCTGTGCACTGACCCATGTTGCAGCTTAGTGTGCTTGTCATTAGGTGTAGCTGACTCCATTACTTGGTCTATCCTTGGCAATCTTTACAGCTCATCATTTTAGTCCCATAACACTCCTTTTCCAGGTAGTTTTCTGTTTTTGCAGCCATGATGTTGAAATTTTTGGGTAGGCGTTCCACAGTGCTCTGGCTTCTTGCTGTTTTTGCTCTAGTTCTCTTGCTCTTTCCACTAAGCTGGCTCTATTGCTTGGGAATCGGTCTAAACAGTGGACCCATCAAAGAGAGCCTTTGATGTTATATATGATCTTACCTTACTGTTTGATGTACAAAGAAGATACTTCTTGATCGTGCAGGAGCACTTTCTCTCTAGCATCCTGTATGAGCAGTCTCTCTAATCATTAAGTTGTTGAATTTCTCCTTAAATTGGTCAGGTATACACTTGTGTAGCACTTGTCAGCAGGTGTGCTACATCTTCATTTATTTATTTTACATTTGTTTACTGTGGAGGGTCCGACTGGATAGATCTATCCATTTTCAGCGTGGCTTGGGGAGAAAAGCTCCAGAAACAATTACTAACATACTATACATAAAATATTTACATGAGCAGTGTGGTTTACACATAGTTATAAAATATAGCAGATGGCATATGATTGCATAAGATATTTACGTAAGAATAGTTGTTTAAACATAGTTAAAAGTATAGCAGGTTGTAACGTGATTGTTCATACAGTATGTTCAGTAGAGATAGTCTTGAAGATGTAATAAAGATACAAGAAGAAAGAAAAAAGAAACTAAAAATTGTCATTAAGGGAAAGCTATTTAACTTAGTCTGGGGAGAGTAAGTGGGTATAGATGGGACAGTGGGGAATAAGTGTCAGTGATTTGGTAAGTAATGTGTGTTAATAAGTATAGTGCATCTGTCGGAGTTATAAAGAAGAGGTTGGATAGTGGGTAGGAGAAAGGTGTTAAAATATGTCAGCCAGGTGCTAGGCAGTTGCATGTCCACGAATTGTTTAGGTGAGAAATAAGCTGTTTTTTAACATGGTTTTGTTAGGTTGTACCCTGATTTGTAGTGGTAGAGAGTTCCAAGTCTTGGCAATGTTACTAGAATACAGGGAGTCACCAGAGCTGTAATGGCTTTTGGAGATTGCAGTTAGTGTCTTGTTAGTGGATCTAAGTTCTTGGTTATTGGAGTAAGAATTGATGGAGAGTGCTGGAGGTGGCTGATGAACACAGGAAATTAGTATACTTAAGGAACCGATTTGGGGTGGCACCCCATTTTTTGCTGTTGGCTCATTTTTCCCCAAACCTGAAATCTTCAGGGAAAACAAGATGCCAAAGCCATGAAGACTTAGTTAAAAGTCATGGGCATTCAGAAGCCATGTAGCTGAAATACCAGTATGTCTTAAGGGGTCATTTGCTTGTGTCTCTGTTTAATTGGTTGAAGGCCCAAATTGTCGAAATGCATATGGTCGACAGTTTGGTTCGTCAAGCTGTTCTGACTGAGATCAGAGTACAGTAGGGATCAGTGAAAACTGAAAGAAAAATCTAGCCAAGCTAGAGTTCCTGCGGTGTGATTCCTTAAACCTCTTGTATTAGAGGCACATGGGATATATGCAAATGACCCCATAAGGATATCAGGTGTTTCAGCTATGGCAGTTTTGAATGCCCATGACTTTTTTTCTTTTTAAGATTGTTATGGACAAATTCATGCCAATAAAGGCAAGCCCCACTAGCTGTGGACGTGCATGTTTCAGCCTTCTTATGGTCGTCTCAGCACATCATAAGTCGGACATGGCGAATAATTGAAGTGTTTTACTGGTTTCGATGTTTTGGGACTTGATCTTATAATGTTTTAGGAGTTTTCGATAATGTGAGAGACTGTTTTTCTTTTGGTTATGTGAATTTATGACGTTACTATCTCAATAATTTGAAGTTTGGTAGTATGATAATGCAATATTTGAAAGTAGTAGACCCGTATATATATATATATATATATATATATATATATATATATATAGCTCTTTTGGTCATTTGTTGCTTTTGTCAAGGCCAAGTTTTGTGGTAGAAATGGTTTTGGTGGAATTGCATTGAATTATGCTGTAGTGGAAGATGAGGGGGTTGTATACAGCATAATATGATGCACTTCACTAGTTTCACGATTGTGTGATAGTGGGAAGTATATTTAAGTTCTAAGGATGTGAGTGTGGAACCACCCCATATACAAGTAAGTGTTTTTATTTTATTTGTGTATGTATGTAGAGGCATTATTTAAATTTGTGATCGTAGGTGTCATTGTTTTTTAGCTTTGGTATTAATGATTGACGTGCATTTAATTTACCATTTGCATTGAGTACTGTATAATCTTGGACATTTTTACCCTAATCCTTCTTTCTGGAAACATGGTCATGGTGCCAGTGGAACCATGCAAGGTGTAAACATGTTATTCCCTTCTAGTCCATTGTGACGGCTTCTTGCTGTGTACTGCTTAGAGAGCATACATCTCAGCAGCTTCCAGCCACCTTTAGGAGTCGCAACCGACCCCACCCCGAAGCAGGATTCACCATGACCTTGTCCTGAGGAAGGTGAACAAGCATTAGCATGTATTCCTCCCTCCCTCAGCTGGCCCTGTGGTTCCAGATTTGCTGCTGAGCTTGATTGGCTGGCAGTGTAGATGAGCACCTTGCTTTTCTACAGTGGGGAGAGTATGTCTGATGTTGGATTCTTAGATCTTTTAATGTATAAAAACATCTGACAGGATCAAGAAATTATTCAGACATCATGGAGGAACATCATGCCATAGCATTCACTGCCTAAGTTATGGGTAATTTAGTGGGATTCATAGCTACTGATCAGCTTCCTAAAGATTGTGCCATGTAGTGTCTACCATACAAAGTTTTTCTTGGAAGACCAGCTGTTTAACTGTTAAAATTGTATGTATGTATCTGTGTGTGAGCTTGATTATATCAACTGTAATATAATTGCCAACGCAAAAGTCAACATGCTCCTACATGGGCCAAGAAACAACCTTGTCGCATGCAAAATGTAAAAAGAAAAAGAAAAAAAAATGTTTTTGCTGGGGAAAGCAGCCACCCCAGTAGTCCAGTAATTGTATATAACAACTGAGAGATTGCACAAACTTAGGGAAGGGGAACCAAATGCAGTCGACCAAATACAATATCAACAAAACAGTGTACTGATTTCTCTCTCTCTCTCATATATATATATATATATATATATATATATATATATATATATTTTTTTTTTTTTTTCAAAGGGGCATCCTTCAAACCCTTTCTTTATGTATGTGTGTGAATATATATGTATATATATGTGTGTATGTGTATATATATATATATATATATATATATATATATATATATATATATACACACACGTATATATATGAGAGAGAGAGAGAGATGCACACACTCACTGACTTAGACAACATTCATCTGTGGTGATACCCTCCAAATTTCTGCAGTACCGGAATTAGTTATAGCCATAGTGTGTAGCTGAGTGAGACTCTTCAAAGTGGTTTTGATAATCTGATTTTCTATAGCAAACTACTCAGATTCAATGACCCATGTATTTAATGACTGCAGAAATACTGTAACTTTGCTGTATAGATCAAAAATTTCAGCATCTGTCACCTGACAACTCCTGAACTTCTAATCTGGCTTGTGTGACCAGTTTCAGTAATCGTATTCTATCATGTTAAGAAGTGAGATATAAAATTTCATGAAGTAGTGAGATAATAAATTAATAAAGTTCCCCAAGAATGCTGTAACCTATATAGTTTCTACTGTTTCAGCTTAGAGTGAGATAGTGAGCTCTGGAAGATTTTTAGGCTTCTTTAATTTATTACGAAAATGTTCTGAGTTATTTAATGCTGAGGTTACAGTGATGCTGTGTGCAGCTTTACTCTGTCACACAGTATTTGGCTTTTTAGTTTTGTTCTAGCTAAGATGTTTTCTGTCCACAATTTGCATGTTATAACTGTCCACCTGAATTTTCCCCAGATAATTGGTTTATTCCTATCTTCTGGACACATGCATCATGTGGATTGATAATTTTCTAAATTGTCGCTAGATATATGCATGTGTTTGAGTGTATCTTATGGCAGACTGGCATCCCATCCAGGATTAACTTCATGTTTTATGCCCATTAATTGCTTGTAAAAAATCTCTGGCTTTTGATTGTTCTGAATTTGATAAGCTAGTAATGAAAAATTAGTAAAAGAATCCTCTCTGTTAGCTTCAGAGCACCTTGACTAAGGAGCTTTCCAAATCCCTCCTCCATGACTGCAGAGGACAAGAGAGCTCTCTCTTCCCAACTGGCCACCCTTCAGTCCTTCTCAAATGTGTCCATTGATCTCTAGCAGTACAGAGGGTGTCTCTAGAGCTGCTGGTTCAAAGGCATACTTGGATGGAATTATGTGACTTTGCTGAGCCTTTTAAGACATCCTTCATCAGTTCTTCTTTTGATGGATCATCTCTGTTTGGTCCCAAAGTTAGAGACTCTCTCCAGGAGTGAACAAGATGGAAAAACTGTCTGCCATAGGAATACAGTTTTCTACCATTCAGAAGGACCTTTTCTAAGAACCACAAAGGGAGTAGGAAGATGCGGTTCTGAAAGAAACAAGGGTTTTCCGAAAGCCCATACAGAGAGAAAGAGCTCCCCACAGCAGAGGCGGGAGCTCCAATGGTAGATGTCGCCCATGTGGCAGAGGAGGCCCACAAAACCAAGACTTCATAGATCTATTTACTGAGAAGCTTTATCAGTGTTCCTGAAGAATTGCCTGACTTGCTCCATTATGGAATCGGGAGGGGGTGTTGATTACCTCTGCACCCAGAAGCCAGGACGTCCATCACCAAAGATATCTGGGTGCAGACTGTAATTACCAGATGCTGTTACATTCCTTTTCCCATCCTTTTTTCCCATCCTTCCCCAGTACGATAAAGTTCCCAGTGTACCACCCTGCCAAAGGAAAGTTGCAGGCTTAGAAGTAGAGAAGCTGGTAGCAAAAAAAGTCATCCAAAAGGTCCCACTAGACCAGCAAGGGTTCGGAACGTATTCAAGATTCTTTTTGGTGCCAAGGATAGTGAGGGGCTCGGGACAATTTTAGGCCTTAGCCATCTAAATCTGTAAAGCACCAAAAGTTCCAAATGCTCACAATTCAGTCCATACTTCCGCTGTTGAGGAAGGAAGGTTAGATGTGCTTGCTAGATCTCCAGGATGCATACTATCACATCAAAAACAGACAGACAATCCAGGTGTTATCTTCACTTCTGGCTGGGGGCCAGTCACTTCCAGTTCAAGGCCCTGCCCTTTTCTCTCACTACAGCCCTCCAGGTGTTCACCAAATATGACTGTGTTTGCAACTTACTTGAGATTGGTAGAATTCTGGGTGTTTCCCTGCCACGACGACTGGCTCCTCATCGCTCCCACCAAGCATCTTTTGACTTGAGCCAGGAATTACTTGCTCCATCTATGCCTCGATCTGGGCAATCACGGTCAATTACAATAAGTCTCACCTTTCTCCACTCAAGTCCTGGAGTTCGTAGGTACTCACCAGTTTTTTAAATAGCAAGACTACCTTAGTCCAGACTGTCCACCTTACAACATCAGGCTGCACAATTTTTGTCTCTTAAATCACCACCAGCCAGGTTGGTTTTACAGCTCCGCAGTTCTAGGGCTGCATCTATAACACGTAACACTGTCAAGATTTTATGTGAGAGTGCTACAGTGGACACTGGCTGTCCATTAATCAGTAAGATGACAACCCATGGATTTTTCCATTTGAATCACCATGATTTGCAAAGAACATGTGTCCTGGTGGATCCATGAACTGAAGTTCCTCAGAGCCACCCCTTTTCTTCCACCCTTGCCCAAGGCCATGGTGACCACTGATGCTTTCCAGCTTGGGAGTGGCACACCAGTAGTGACAGGCATTTCGGGACACATGGTCCCCCTTAGAGGGCTAATATGCACATCTGTGTTGTAGAGATGAGAGCAGTTCTGCTAGCTTTCCAGGCCTTCTAGGATGTTCCATTCTGTACAGTGTCAGAAGAAAAATTCAAATGAGTCGCATCTGCCTCAGGTGACAAAAAACTTCTTTATTAGCAGCTAACCAGATTACACAGCATGTTGGCCAAGATTACCTCCTCTGGTCAACTTGTTTACTGACATCAACTTTTATACTGAAAGCAAAACCACTTTTTGTTGCATTTCTGACCGTTGACAGTTGGCTATGAAAAACACCTGTGATAAACATGTTTATCACATATCACCTCAAAGCAACAGTTAGTACAGAATGTTCAAGAAGCACAGAATGTTCAGTTCAACAATGGTAGCTTAAATTTTCCAGGACACACAGCCTGCTTCAGTAAATTAACTCTTACTCGGCTGTGTGTCCTTATCCCAGGCTTCACTGAGTTATAACCAAGTCTCTTTATTCTGAAATGCAGAAAACAGTTATTATTCAGGTTCATAAGCAATGCTGCATTTTGTTCACAGATGAGGCCCATCTTTGATAGGCATATCCCAACAAATAACATGTTCACTTTGCAAGAAGAGGAAAAAGACAAATAAAAGTATGTTTTTAAAACTTTTTGTCTTAACATACAGACACACATGTCAGTAGTCTGGTACATCAACAAAAGAAGGGGTGAGAATGTAGCGATCTCTTCCAGTCACTTTCGAACTGAAATGTATATTCTAAGGAAGTCTAACCTATATCACCAGACAAATTGATCAGATCTGTTCTGTTGCCTCATGAGTAGTCTGTCAGTTGTGAAGCTAATATTTTGTCAATGGGCTCATCCATGCTGCGATTTTTTTTGCCTTTCCCCACAAGTCCAAATACACCATTCTTTTCCCCCTAATTCCCCCAGAGGGGGAGCCACTGAGAGTTGCTGTGATCCATAACTGGCCCCACAGTCTCTTTATGCTTATCCACCTTTACCTCCTTATAGGATCATAGGAGTTACTAGGCTAATGGCCCTGGGGCCCTTACAAGCCTAGCCAAGAGTTTATCCCCAAAAAGGAAACCTCAGTCAGCACCTGTTACCCCTGTCAAGGAGGGAAAAAGGTGGAACCCCTGGGACAAATTTATGGTTTCCCATCCACTCATCAAAGTTGCACTTGAAGAGGGTTAGTGAGGTACTCTGTTTGACATGTATGGGAACTGTTCCAGAGACTGGGCAGCCTCTGGGAGAAAAACCTGTCTCTCCAGCAGGTTTTGTTGATGTTGCATATTAGATTTAGGCCTATTGAGTGGGTAATGTGTGCGGAGTTAGACTTGGAGCATCTCTACTAGGGCAGCAATCCGATATTGCCTTGTAGGCGAGACACAGATCACATCTGAGCAATCTGTATGATACCAAGTAAAGTGATAGTGATTTGAGTCCGTCCGCATAGGACAGGTGCTGGAGGCCATGGATTCTCTTTGTGAAGTATTTCTGTGGTCTTTCCAGTTGGTGCAGGTGTTTGAGAGGTACATACCAAACGGGGCATTATACCCAATTATGGGTCTACTGAGGGAGGAGTACAGAGAGGTAATAAACTCCTTTTTTCTGGATGCAATCCCTTTACTTGTGAGATGAATCAAGTAAAAGGCTTTTCTGACCACTGCCACCACATGATGGCCGAATGTGAGATTGTTGTCAGCCTGAGTACCCAGGTCTCTCACCACGGGTTGTGTGTTTAGGGGGTTGCCGTTGATGTGGTAATCATTAGGGGCCGTGTTTTTGCTGAATGGTATAATACATTTTTTGCATTTAATTCACTCCGGAGCAGCTCTTTTGAGTGTACACCTTTAATCCCTAGTGGGCGTGGCTTAAGCCTTTAAAAACTAAGTTGTCATCTTACAGTTCTAGAAAATTCTCATTGAGAGAGGTCAAATATCAATAGAGTTGTGTTTGCCATCACATATGGTTCAAGACAAAATATCCTGGTACCTTATAAGTAACATGGTTTTGGAATTATTAATGCAAATATGAACAGTCAATATTTAACGCCTAGAGGAGCACCATGACTTTGGCACCAGTTATTTGTAGCTGTGAGACCCTCTTGCAGTATGTTAACGTCATCTGAGGAGTCCGTGACAGCACCCAACATGCCGTCATCCGCAGACATGGTTAGCCACAGGCCCTTTGTCTTTGCCTGGACTTCTGCAAAGTAGATGCCAAACAGTAGGGGTCTCAGGACAGATCCCTGGGGAACACCACTAGTGACAGGTCTGCTGTCGGACGTGGTGGTGCCTATTTTGACCTTCTGGGTCCTATCTGTTAGCCAGTTGGTCATCTATCTGACGAGATAGGGATTAACACCGAGTTGTGTTGGCTTTCTGATCATGCCAAACTGGGGGATTGTGTCAATGGTCTTGGCCAGTTCAAGGTATCCCAAAGTTTTTGCAGAAGTCATGTCAACAGAAGAACACAGAAATCCTCATCACCCCTTTTTGGCTTTGATGGTGTGATTTCCCTTCCTTTGGTCTCATTTAATACACCCTCCTTGGGTACTGGATCCTTCCCCATTTCTCGTGTCTCACCCATCTGGACTGCCTCATCTGGACATCCAAGCCCTCAGGCTCACAGCATGGTGTCTCCACTTCCAGTAATTGCTACACAGCCTATGCTTTCTTCTTTAGTTATACACATTCTGACTTCCCAAAAGGATTCTACCAGGAAGATGTACAAGAACAGATTTAAAATGTTTTCTGTTTGGGCTCATAAGAGATGCTTGGATTCGTTCTCAGCCCTGTTCCAACTGTCCTATATTTTCTTGCTTCAGTTTTCCATGTAGCAAGTTACAGTTATCTACTATTTTCAATTTCCATACTGGCAAAAAGTAATTCCTCACTGGAATCTGTCAATCTCTTTTTACTCAGACCTGTTGAGGATTCTACTCCTCCTTGGGAGCTTACAGTGCTTTTACAGGCCTTGACAAAATCCCCCTTTGAACCAGCAGCTAAAGTAGATTTAAAGTTTTTTTCGTAGAAAACTATTTCCCTAGTTACTATTATATCTGAAAGGTGAGTATTTTTCATAAGGGCAGAGATGTTCTTCATCTCACATTGCTGCAGTCCTTACACTTGGGTAGTCCACTGTCCTCGGTCGGCCCGAATATCAAAGTATAAGGCTGACGTCGGTCAAGGCGCATTTGACTGACATCAGGACGTCAGGGTACAAATGCGCATGACCAACGTCATATCCTCAGTCTTTTTTGCCGCATGGTCCGATGCAGAAGCAGCGTTGCAAGTGCCGGTTGGCGTTCTGAAATTGTTCGGTTTCGGAGTTTCAGACCGAGTCAAAGTTGGCTAAGTACCCCGTTGGGGAATATTTTGGTTTTTTCTTGCCTCAGTGATTTACCGGAGGAGGCAGGTCAGGCTGATGGGGCTTCTCAGGTTACTATACTCCCCTCACTGCCTAGGGTGGTTAGGCCCTCTCCTTCGGTTTCCAAGGCTTCTCCCAGAGGCAGGCCAGGTTTAGCTTCTGTTGGTGTTACCCCTAGTTCTTCAGGAACTGTGCCCAAGAAGCATATGCTTAAAATGGCAGAAGATTTGATTACTTTGATTAGGGGTTCTTTACCCCCTCCTGATAAGAGGCCTAGGGTGGAGCCTGAGCTAGGGAGTTTTGAGCAGGCTTCGGATGTTTCTGAGTCTTCGGCTGAAGACTTGCAGGAGTATTCTCCTTATTCTGATTCTGATGTGGATGATTCTACTCCTTCTGCTTCTCCTCCTGAGGATTTTTCTTTTTCAGAAACTCTTCATTCCATGAGGGAGCATTTTAAGTGGGAAGGTCAGGATTTCTCTGATTCCAGGAAAAGGCTTAGGGAATTTTTATTTTTACCCCAGCATAGGCCTTTGGCTATACCTCCTGTTTTGGATGTAGTGGAAGATGTTTTTTCAGAAGCTTCTCTTAATCCTGATTCTTTGCCTCCTGCTCCTGTTAAACCGGATAGGTATTACAGGGTGCCTGAAGCTCATAAGTATCTTTTTAAGAGTCCTAGGGCAGACTCAGAAACTGTTAGCCAGGGGCCTAAAGGTGTTAAGGCTTCTGTTGTCAAGAATCCGGTTCCTGCAGATAAAGAGGCCAGGGCTTTGGATAGATGGGGAAAGAAAGTTTATACTTCTTCCACTCTAGCTATGAGGGCTTTGAATTGCCAGTTTCACATGTTGAAATACCAAAACTATCTTCTTTCACAATTGAAGTCTAAGGTTGATGCTCTGGCGGAAGGTATTGATTGTAAAGAGTTACAAGATTTAGTACATGTTTCTGAACAGGTGGGTAAGCATTCTTTGCAATGTGGTTTTGATGCTGTACAGGCCTCGTCTAGGGTGGCTGCCACTGGGTCAGTTCTTCGCAGGCACGCCTGGCTGAGGGATCAAAATTTATCTGACCATGTTAAAACAAGGATTTTAGATGCTCCTTTACAATCTGATGTGTTGTTTGGTTCTCCTGTTGAGGCAGTTTTAAAGAAAATGGAAGACAAGGCTAAGTCTATGCAGACTGTTAAAGATTTTTGCAGGTTCAGCCTCCAGAGTTTAGTCGACATTGGCCTACTAAGGGGTGGTGGTACCCTCCCTATGATTCCCAGTCTAGGGGCAGATCTAGGCGTGGTAGGGGCAGAGCTCAGGGCTCTTTCAGGCCTAGAACAGGGAGTTCTCCTGCACAGTCTTGGTGAGGGCAGGGGTCAGTCCTTTCGTAAACAGACCCAATGACCTACCTTTTCAGCTGCCAGAGCCTTCTCATCTGGCAGCACCTTTGGGAGGAAGGTTGGCACTTTTCAAAGAAAATTGGAATTTAATTACCCAAGACAGATGGGTATTGGATATCATACACCACGGTTACAGGTTTTATTTCCATACATTGCCTCCTTTCAAAGGCATGCCAGACGTTCCTCCTCAACAAAGAATAGAGGCACACAAGCAAATTTCTCTGTTACTCCAAATAGGGGCCATACAGCCGGTCCCTATGCCAGAAGTGGGCCTAGGATTTTATTCTCGCCTGTTCCTAGTACCAAAGAAGGGGAACACGTGGAGACCAATTTTGGATTAATCTATCCTCAACACTTATCTGGACATTCCCAAGTTCAAAATGTTGACGTTACAACAGCTTTTACCTCGGCTGGGCAAAGACCATTGGATGGTAACTTTGGATCTCAAGGAGGCTTACCTTCATGTTCCTATCAGACTAAGTTGCAGGAAGTATCTGCGTTTTCGAGCTGGGACTTCTCACTATCAGTTCTCTGCATTGCCCTTTGGCTTATCTACTGCGCCCAAAGTGTTCACGAAAGTTCTGGCTCCAGTGATAGCTTTCTTCAGGCTAAAAGGAATACAGATCTATCCTTATTTGGACGATTGCCTGATTCTGGCTCAAGAAAGGGACGAGCTTCTTCATCATTTGGAATATGTGATAGCAGTGCTAAGATGCCTGGGGTATTCTGTGAATGAAATAAAGTCCAGTCTAGTACCCTCTCAGGACATGTGCTTTCTGGGTGTAAGACTGAATACAGCATCCCAGATGGCCTTTTTGACCCCGGACAAACAAAAGAATCTTTCCCTTTACTTCCTTCAACTATCTCATCAGTCCGGGCTGACTGCAAGGACAGTCCTTCAAGCCTTAGGGTTCATGGCATCTTGTATTCTGGTGCTTCCCAATGCCAAACTGCATATGAGGAAGCTGCAATGGTATCTCAAAAATGTATGGACACAGCACTGCCAGGATTTGGACACTGTCATTCAAATAATACCTTGCATTCAAAAGGAATTTTTGTGGTGGGCTCAGGAATGTCACCTAAACAAGGGACTCTCTGTGACCCGGCCAGAGGCGAGTCAGGTTTTAACGACAGATGCCTCAGACAAAGCTTGGGGAGCTCATCTGAATGGAAAGTGGATACAAGACAAGTGGCCTGCCAGACTACAACATCTACATATCAACTTGAAGGAGATGTTAGCAGTCCAGTTTGCATTAATAGCTTTCAAGGATTTACTTCTTCCAGGGCAGGTGTTGATTCTAACAGACAACACAACTGTCATGTGGTACATCAACAAGCAAGGGGGAACACATTCTTATCCTCTATGCAGGCAAGCAATGATTTTGTGGGAGACTGCTCTCAGTTTACAGCTCAATCTTCAGGCAAGGTTTCTGCCGGAGCACAGAACTCCTTAGCAGATGTGTTGAGCAGGCGATTATGGATCCCCACGAGTGGAAATTGGATCCTCATGTATTTCAGAAATTGACAGTGTCATGGGGAACTCCAGACATAGATCTGTTCGCTTCTCCACTAAACCATCAGCTGCCAAAGTTTTGCACGAAAAGGTTTCATCCCACAGCTTGGAAAGTGGATGCTCTTTCTTTCAGTTGGAGCAATCTTCATGTGTATGCCTTTCCACCTCTGCCTCTCCTCCCAAAGGTACTTCTAAAAGTCAGACAGGACAAGCCAAGGATGATTTTAATAGCTCCAGATTGGCCTCGACAGCACTGGTACCCACTACTGAGAAGTCTGGTACGGAAGCCTCCATGGCCTTTGCCTTCGATTCCACACCTGTTGTCCCAGGAGGACAATCATTTGCTCAATGTCAAACTTCACTCTCTTCACCTAACAGCCTGGCATATTCTGTTTTGAACCATAGAGGGTCTCAACTTCCACAACAAGTTTTGAATGTGATTTTGGAAGCTAGAAGGCCTAGTACAAGGAAAGTGTCGCAGATAAATGGAAGAGATTTTTATTTTGGAGTACAGCAAAGGATTTTGATGTTTCTGAGCCTAATTTAAGTGTGGCTCTTCAATATCTTACTGAGTTACTGGACAAAGGTTTGTCCTTCTCTTCTATTAAGGTTCATGCTGCAGCAATTTCAGCTCACTATGACTGTGACCCACCATTGTTTTCTCATCCTTTGTTCAAGCAATTTCTTAGAGGGGCAAAGAATATAAGACCCCCACGTAGAGCTCCTACTCCTGCTTGGGATCTCAATTTTGTGTTAGAGAAACTCACTCTACAACCTTTTGAGCCTGCAGCTACTACTGAGTTGAAATATTTATCATGGAAGACTGCTTTTTTGTTGGCCATTACCTCTGCAAGAAGGGTTTCTGAATTGCAGGCCCTTATGGCGGTTGAGCCCTTCTTAATTGTCCATAAGGATAGGGTATCTTTACGTACTAATCCTTCCTTTATGCCTAAAGTGGTTTCTAGTGTGGCTTTAAACCAAACTATTCATTTGCCTACTTTTTATGCAAATCCCCAAAATAAAGGGGAAAAGATTTTGCACACTTTAGATGTACACAGGCAGTTGCGATATTATTTGGACAGAACTAAAGGGTTCAGGCAGTCTCAGCAGTTATTTGTTTCTTTTGCTTTGAGTTCTCAGGGCAAACCTGTGTCAAAACAAACTATTTCTAAGTGGATTGGGTTTTGCATTTCTTTCTGTTACTCCCATCATGGCAAGGAGATTCCAGCTGGGATTAGGCCTCATTCCACTAGGGCTACTGCCACTTCGACAGCTTTTTTGAGGGGGGTAGCAACCAAAGATATTTTGGAGGCAGCTACTTGGAGTTCAGTGCATACTTTCTCTAGGCATTATCACCTACCACTTTATTCAAAATCCAGGGCTGGTTTTGCCACTGCTGTTTTGCAGGGCATTTTGGCAGCTCCTGCTTCCTTATAATTTGGCCATCCTCCCTTACCTCTGCTTTGGGATTCTACCCAAGTGTAAGGACTGCAGCAATGTGAGATGAAGAACATAGTACAGTTTTGTACCGACCATAAATGTAGATGTTCGAAGATCCACATTGCTGCAGTCCAATTTACCCTCCCTCCGTCCCCTCTGTAGTTAGAGGTGGTTGTGTGGGTTGGGTTGTAAATTTTGTGTATATTGTGTATATTGTACATATCATTAGTGCAAGGGTGGTTGGTTGTTTGTTTGCTGTCTTTTGGTTTTGACCTTTATTTTTAGGGTCTTCTGACATCTGGGGCAAGAAAAGACTGAGGATATGACGTCGGTCATGCGCATTTGTACCCTGACGTCCTGATGTCAGTCAAATGCGCCTTGACCGACGTCAGCCTTATACTTTGATATTCGGGCCGACCGAGGACAGCGGACTACCCAAGTGTAAGGACTGCAGCAATGTGGATCTTCGAACATCTACATTTATGGTAGGTACAAAACTGTACTTTTCTCTTCAAACCAACCCTTCCCTTTTACCAAAGGTTGCCTCAGAGAATGTGCTTAATTAGTCCATTCATTTGCTTTTATTTCCAATATTTTCTAACAAAGGGGAATATGTGCTTAATTTACTGAATGTACATAGCTCAGATTCTACCTCCATAGAACTAAAGTTTTCAGAAAGTATGACCAATTGTTTGTTTTCTTCTCAAAGGCAAAATTAGGTCACTCTGTGTTCAAAGTAACCATAGCTAGATGTCTCACTGATTGTATTTCTGCTGTCTATAAGGAAAGGGTTTGACCTTACCAAGACCTCCAAGAGCTCATTCCACAAGGTCCATTCCCACTTTTTCTACATTCTTAGCAAAGACTTCAATAGATGACTTTTGTGTGGCTGCCACTTGGCCTAATGCTCTTATTGCTTATTACAGATTAGATGTATTTTCAAGGCACAAGGCAGTATTTGGATGTTCCTGATAGTCAGTGTTTCAGTACTAACCCTTCAGATTTTCTGCCATGCAGAAACCTGCAACTGGCCCGATTTCCAGAGTCTTAGTAGCATCCCAAGCCACCAGATTTTCAATGACAAACGTCCGGACATCAGGGTATAAGAAAATCTTTAGTAGTCTTTAGTACTTTCTAGCCATGCAGTCTGATGCACTTCACATGTGTGTTATACACTCGCAGACCATTGGTTGGCTCATGTTTCCAGAGTTCCTGTGCTTCCAGACAGATAAGTACCCCACTGGGGAAATTTATTTTCTAATTTATTGTTAAAGTTAACAATTTGTCCTGTGGGAAACAAATTCAGCATAAAGATTGTCACTGTTTTGCCTGGGGCTTCAGCACAACATCTCTAACTGCTCTGATTGTGCTGCGTTTCATGCAAGAAACCCTTTAACATAGGGCAGAAGTACTCACCACTCATATGGAGTCCCCATCTATGACTTCTTCTGTAGCATTGCAACCTGTGACTTATGCAGGTACTGCAGTTGCTCCCAGATGCTAATGTGATCTCAAAAAAGTGAAAAATAAAACCTAGGTATCAAGAGGCAGCAGAAGAAACTACTGCATTAGCCTCCAAGTTGATTGAAAACCTTGGTGCAGCACCTTTTCAGCCCCCAAAACCAGAGACTGCTAGGCCAGAACCCTCTGTCGTGACCGCTAGGGAGGCCGCCATGGTTTCAGGCCCACCCATGACTACCACCACTGCTCACATGTTGGTCTGGTCTGATGCCGCTATCCAGGCATCAGCTTCGGACATCCAAGGAATGGTTCTGTAGGGAGACCTTATGTCTTCCCCCAACATCCAACTTTCCTACCAAGGAATGATGTGATGACTGCTTCCCTTGGCCTTGCCTTTTAAATGATTTATCAAACCGAAATGTGCTCCCACCTTGGCCTCACCTCCACACTCGGCCTCCATGTCTCAGACCAAAGCTCAGGATCTGGTTAAGACAACACAGGAATTCATTACTTCTTTAAATCCAGAGAACCCTCACAACCTTCTTTGGCTTCTCTGACTCTGACTAAAAGAACACTGGAAGTAGCCTTCCAAGAGGAGAAAGACTTCTAATCTGCATAAAATGAGCAAGAGCTCTCTTATTTGGGTCATTTACAACCTCAAACCTACCCTGACTCTGAATCTGCTAATACTCTGTCTTCTGCTTCCCCATCTGAAGAACTTTCTTTCGGAAACACGTTACACAAAATGAAAGAAGCTTTTTACTGTGAAAGTTAACAGTTCTCCCAGGCACAGACACATTACAGGGCACTGTTAAGTTTACCTTCTCCTAGACCGTTAGCTGTTCCCCCAGTTTACATTGTACTAAATAATGCTTTTGATGACATAGCCCTGTACTCTGACTCCTGACCACCTAGGGCTAGGAAAACTGATTTTATAGAGAGTGCTTGACTTGCATAAACATCTCTGCAAAAATCCCAAAGCTGATCCCTCTGTGGCCTCCACTGAATCTACTAAAGGGGTTTCCAAAGGACCATCCAGGGCATCCCTTACCAAATCACAGGGAGAGCAGACTACGAGACAGATTTGGCAAAAAAAAAATATACCTCTGCAACCCTAGTCATGAGATCTTTAAATTGCCAATTCCATATGATAAAATACTTGGAATCGCTTCAAGATAAAATGATAGTGAAACATGATTCCATGGCAGGCAGAACCTTGTACAAGGAGGTGCAGGGCATAATTAGAGAAGCTCTACAGGTAGCCAGACACTCCTTGAAATGTGGATATGATATCTTAGATACTTCTTGCAGAGCAGAAGCCACAGTTTGTCATCCACAGACATGCATGTCTCAGAACTCAGCAGAGTTATCGGATGCTCCACTAGACAGAGTTCTGTTTAGACCTCCAGCTGAGCAAGTCTTCGAGAAACTAGACAAAAAAGGCAAACAAATTAAAACTCTAAAAGAATTCTGCTCGTCTTCAACCCTGAAGTACAGTAGAAACTACCCCTCTAAACCATAGCCCTTCCCACCTAGACAAGACAAGGGGAGACTTCCCATGGGAAAAGACCAAGGCAATCCAGAAGATGGCAAAAAGAACAGCCACAGAGATTGGGTGCCACCAAAGAGCAAGCCCAACACATAGAACTGCTGTGACTATATGCTACCCCTCCTTTCCCCCTCCCACCTCTAACCCCTGGCAGGAAGGCTTCCCTCTTAAGCCAGTGGAAGACCATCACAAGGGACCAATATGTCCTCAGCACTGTATAAATGGAGTGCTATATCCAGTAAGTCCTCAGCGTTGTAGAAAAGAGGCTATATTCAATCCAGGGAAATCCCACCCATTTTGGGCATGCTAGGACCGCCAAAGGAACAAAAAAATCTCCCCCAGTTTATCCAAGATTTACTGCAGCAAAGGTCCATACAGCCAGTTCCCCCAGGTCAACAGGGAAAAGGCTTTTATTTAAAGGTCTTCCTGGTCCCATGAAAAGAGAAAACCTGGAAGAACTATCCTGGATCTTTCAAAGCAAAACAAATTCCTCTATGTGCCAAAATTCAAGATGCTTATTTTGCAAAAGCTGGTACCCATGACTTTTCAGGAAGCCTCCATGGTCACTGTCAGCCCTAAGGACACTTGCCTTCATGTTCCTATAGCAGTTAGTCATATAAAATGCCTACAATTCATAGCTTAAGGCTTCCACTTCCAGTTTTGTGATTTACCACTTAATTTTTGTATTGCCCCAAGAGTTTTTACAGACAGTTTGGCATCCCTGCTAGCACATTGCAGAATGCCAACAGTACACATCTATCTCTACCTAGATGACTGTCTCATCCAAGGAAGATCCACCTCAAGAGACCCTGGATGTCTTCCATATCTCTGTAGACTGCTTCCAAAAGGTGAGCGTCATGTTAAACATATGGACGTCTCAGAATACACCCCAAACAAGGATCCTTTTTCTGGGGGCCCTGATAGACTCAACCTAAAAGACAAGTATTTCTCCCTCACGTCAAAGTTGTTTTCCTGGCAGATTTGAACAGCCTGCTCAGAACACATCTGATCTTGGCCAGAGAGATCTTAAGAATATTAGGGTACATTACTTCATGTATCCTGATGGTCCCTTTAACAAATCTACACATGAGGAATCTCCAATGGTTTCTCAAAAAGGGATCAACACTTTCGGTCCCTAGAAACCCTCCTATCCTGGCTGCTGTGTCTCAAGAGGAAACTCCTATGGTGGAAGTACACCATACAACAGAACCCATGAGCAACTTTCATGCTTCCTCAGGCAGACAAGTCCATCTCCACAGACAGCTCAGACATGACTTGTGGAGCCAAATTAGACCTGCTGAAGGTGCAGGGCACGTGGTCCCCACAACAGAGGAAATTACATATCAAGCTGAAGGAAATTATAGCAGTTTTCTTAGGCATAAAAGCTTTCTGACATAATTTAAGCACAGGGACTTTGTAGATGTGGACAGACACTACTACAGTCATGTCATGTGGTACATAGATAAAAAAAGGTCACTATACAGCGTTAGCAGAAAGATCTGGATATTAGTCCATGACTTGGGGATCACTGTAATAGCATCATACATCCAAGGTCACAGCAATCTTATTGCAGACTCCCTTAGCAGGGACATTAGATTCAAGTGAATGGCTGTTGAAAAGAGAAGTATTCCTGGATTGCACCACTCTGTGGGTAATCTCCTTCTACAGACCTTTTTGCTTCTCTCCACAGCAAACAACTTCTGAGATTCTGTTCCAGAACACAACAGGAGAGAGCCTAGAAAATAGATGCCTTCTCCTTCACATGTACCTTTTCCCCCATTACCCTTGATTCTGAGGTTACTTACAAGGCTCAGGAGCAACAGGCCTAGCATGATACTGGTAGCCCCTTTCTGGTCCAGACAGCATTGGTTCTGTCTACTCCTTACCCGTAGTTAGAAGAGGTGTCACATATTCCCAAAGGACATGGACCCTCTCAGCCAAATCTGGGGATCATTCTTCCACACCAACCTTGCATCTGTTAATGTAGCTGCTTGGCTTATTACTCTCTGAACAAAACCCATTATTCATACCCAAGGTGGTTTCAGGACTCAGCCTTAACCATGCTACCCATCTGCCAGTCTTCTTCCCAAACCTACAGAACAAAGTAGAAAAATTCTCCTGGATATCTGCAGACAGATAAAGTACTACCTGTACAAAACAAAAAACAACAGACAGGGCAGACCAGTTGTTGATATCCTTTTCAAAAGGTTAACAGGGCACCCTGTCTCAAAGCAAACCTTCTCTAAATGGATTGCAAACTGCATCAGGTTCTGTTGCACACACCATGTAAAGCCTCTATTTGGCCACATTAGAGCCCATTCCACCAGACCTAGGGCAACTACCATTGCTTTCTTCAAAAGAGTTCCCACTCAAACTATCCTGGAACTAGCCAGTTGGAGATCTGTTCACACCTGTATTAAACACTGTAACTTAGGACAGGTCTCCAGGGCAGGCTTCACCTCTGCCATCATACAAAGTATCATTTCTTAAACCTATTGTAATCTCATCCACCCTCAGAGTAGCTTTGGAAATCTTCCCAAGGAATAGTACTACAACATTCACTATGAAGAACAGTACAGTCGTGTCCCACTTACCAAAAAGATCAGTGTTGCAGTACTTAATGTTCTTCATGTTTCACTGTTACAGTCCTAACATATGGGTTATCCACCTCCCGGTAGCCCTCAGTCGGCCCAAATACCAGAGTCCTCGGTATATGACGTCGGCTGTAAAACTGATGTCAGAATGTCAAGTTTAAAGGGAGTTAGCCAACGCCATTTCTTCAGTCTTTCTTGCCGCGGAGCCCGAAGCAGCTGCAATTCGCATTAGTGCCGGTCGGCCGTTTACCTTCTTTTTGCATTCCGACTGCCAAGTTGAAGACGCCCTCAGATAAGTACTCTGTTGAGGATCCTCTTTTCTTCCTTTAACGAATGTCAGATAAAGTAAATGACTGACTTGCCTGTGGAAAACAGATTCTGCACCGTGATTTTCATTCCTATTGTGTAACTTGTTTGGGCCTTGAGCACGATGTCCCTAATTGCGATGTCTGTGCTTCCTTTAACCCGCGTTCCATATGCCGTAGAGCTAAGGTTTTGTATAAGCATTTTGGAGTCTGGCCTAAGTTCGTCGGTATGGTGTCTTCTGGTCTCCCGACTTCGGATATACCTAGGAAGCGCAAGGACAAGGACCGTGATAGGCCTAGGGTAAATCTGCTGATGACGCACCTGTGAACGTGGTCGCCAGCACAGCGGTAGTCGGTGAAGCGCTTTTGCAGCCCCTGCAGTCCGCAGATTTTCAGCCAAGACCTTTACTGAATCCTCCGTGCCGCAGGCTGTTATTTCGTCTTCACACCCCTCCATGTGTCGCCGCCTCAGATGGGTCCGGAGAAGCTATGCAGGCACCGGCTTCTGATGCCTCTTCAGCATGAGACAAGAACCAGACCGACTACATTAGCTCAGACTTCTGCTGTTGCTAGACCTTCAGAGTTCATCCGGATTACTAGAAAACCTTCCAGCCGCAAATCTACTCACAAGCAGGTGTCTGCCTCCCCTCCTGTGCGACAGTCCCAGTTGGTAAAGATGGCTGGTGATCTTTCCCTGATTAGGGGCTCTCACCCCCCCCCCTTCCAAGAGGGCTAGGGAATTGTCTCCTGATGTGTTATCTGTGTCAGATTCTGAGGTTTCCAGTATTTCTGCTGGTAAGGAAGGAAATTCTCACCTTTTTTCTAGCTTTGAGGATTCTGATGCTGAGAACTCTCCCTTCTGCCTCCCCTCCAGAGGACTTCTCCTTTGGGGATACTTTGAATACTCTTAGGTAACACTTTAAATGGGAAAGTCAGGATTTTCTTCAGTCAAAGAAAAGAATCAGGGAATTTTTGGATTTGACACAGCATAAGCCTCTGGCTATACCTCCAGTTTTGGAAGTTGTGGATGATCATGGAAAATTCTTTAACTCCTAATTCTGTTCCTCCTGCCCCCAGAAAACCAGATAGGTATTATAGGGTTCCTGATTCTCATCAGTTTCTTTTTAAAAACCCTACTGCTGATCCTGAGATTATTTCTCAGGTCCCCAAGGGTATTAAGGCTACTTTTGCTAAAAACCCTGTACCTTCTGATAAGGAGTCTAGAACCTTGGACAGGTGGGGTAAAAAAGTCTGTACCTCTGCAACTCTTGCCATTATATCTGTGAATTGTCTTTTTCACATGCTTAAGTATCAGCAGCACACTTTGGAGGCTATTAAGGCTAAACTTGGGGATATTCCTTCCATGTCGGAGAACAAAGATTTACAAGACTTACTGAATTCTGCTACTCTAGTTAATAAGCATTCACCACCATGTTGGTTTTGACACCTTGGAGGCTTCCTGCAGAGCTGCAGCCACTGGTTCCGTTATTAGAAGGCATGCTTGGCTCTGGGAGCAGCCTCTTTCTGAACCTGTTAAATCTAAATTGCTGGATGTTCCTTTGCACAGAGACAACCTTTTTGGTAACAAGGCTGAGGAGGTACTGAAGACGTTGGAGGATAAGGCGAAATCTATGCAAGCTATAAAATATTTCCTTCAGGTTCAGCCTCCTCGATTTAGTAGGCATTATCCTTCCAAGAATTGGTCTTTCCCTGATCCTGGCAAGCAGAGTCGCTCTAGGCCTAGGGGTTTCAGATCTTCCAGTGAGCAGCCTTCTGCCTCTCAAAGGACTAAACAATGGCATTCTTCTTCTACTAAATTGGGAAGTTCTAAGCCAGCTTCCCAAAGCAAGCATTCTCGATGACTCTGGCCTTCTTGTGCCTATCTCGGCGGGCCTAGGGTTTCCTTTGGGGGGAAGGTTAGCCAGGTTCGCAGAGGTATGGTCTACCATCACAGACGATAAATGGGTGCTCAATGTAATAAACCAAGGTTACAAGTTTCATTTTCACACCTTCCCTCTTCTACAAGGGTACCCAGACATACGCAGTACTCTTAGGGCAGAGATAGAAAATCCAGTTTCTTCTCTACTGATTATGGGGGTCATAGAGCCAGTTCCTGCAAATCAGGCAGGCCTAGGTTTTTACTCGAGTTTTCCTGGTACCCAAAAAAGGGGGCACCTGGTGCCCTATCCTGGATCTGTCTATTCTCAACACGTTTCTGGTGATTCCCAAATTCAAGATGTTCACTCTTCAACAGTTACTGCCCATGCTGGGCAAGGATTCATGGCTGGTAACTTTGGATGCAAGGGGGGCTTATCTGCATATCCCAATAAGAGACAGTTGCATGCAGCTCCTTCGTTTTAGGGCTGGGGAGCAACACTTTAAATTCTCTGCACTGTCCTTTGGCTTGTCTACTGCTCCCAGAGTTTTTACGAAGTGCTTGGCTCCAGCCATTGCTTTTTGCAGACAGAGAAACATTCAAATGTATCCTTATGTGGACGACTGTCTCATTCAAGCAAACTCCCCAGAACAGTTACAAAAGGATTTGGACTTTGTGAAGAACATTCTCACCTCTTAGGGTTACACTCTCAACAAAAAGAAGTCAAAGTTGGTTCCTACAAGGGAGATTGTTTTCCTGGGAGCGAATCTGAATGCAGCCACCCAGATGGTATTCCTCCCTCAAGAGAAGCAAGATCTTTCAGTTTACTTCAAGAACATGGCAAGCATGACCCACCTCTCTGCAAGGCAATTCCTGCAAGCAGTGGGGTTCATGGCTTCATGTAGTCTGATGATCCCATATGCAAGGCTGCATATGAGGAAAACTTCAGTGGTACCTAAAGAACCTTTGGTGTCAACACTCACAGGACTTAGACTTGATTCTTCCCCTAATTCCCTGCCTACAAATGGAGTTTCTCTAGTGGGCGACAGCCTGTTCTCAGAACAAGGGACTGCCTTTCCGCCCACCACCTGCCAGCCAGACTCTCACCACAGATGCTTCGGATTATGCATGGGGGGCAGATCTGGGAGGCAGGGGTATACAGGGGACTTGGAGCACCCACCAGATTCATCTGCACATAAACTTAAAAGAATTGATGGCAGTGCAGCAGGCCTTGCTAGCTTTCAAGGACCTACTCCACCCTGGAACTCTTCTGATCAGGACAGACAATACCACAGTCATGTGGTACATCAACAAGCAGAGGGTGACTCACTCTTACCCCTTGTGCAGACAAAGCATGAGACTATGGTCCTTAGCAGCATCCGTGGGCTTACATCTAATAGCCCAGTATCTTCCAGGGGAGGCTAAACTCCTTGGCAGATCATTTGAGCAGACATGTTCTGGATCCTCACGAGTGACAGCTGAACAAGATCATTTTCCATCGCATCACTCAGCATTGGTGCACTCCACAAGTGGATCTTTTCTTCTCTCACACCAATCATCTCTTTCCAGACTTCTGCACCGGGTAGTTTCACAACTAAGCTTGGAGAGTGGATGCGTCGTCCTTACACTACTCTCAATTTATGTCTTCCCTCCTCTGCCTCTTCTTCCTAGAGTGCTGCTAAAGATAAGGGACAAAAAAACAAAGGCTATTCTTATATCACCAGATTAGCCCAGGCAGCATTGGTATACTCTTCTTTGCAGCCTTTCCCAGGCTTAGCCTTGGCATTTCCCCTGGTACCAGACCTGTTGGTTTAGAAAGGGAGAAAGTTTCTTTATCCTCATCTTCAAACTCTGCATTTAGCTGCCTGGCTAATACCTTAAATCTTTCACAACAGGTGGTTGAAGTTGTTCATAAGGCCAGGAGGCCTAGCACTAGAAAATCCTGTGCTGATAAATGGAAGAGATTTTGCTCTTGGATGCAGGCTAGAAGAGAAGATTCTTCTCATCCTTCTTTTTCCCTCATTCGTGATTACCTAGCAGGCTTGCCTAATGGTGACCTTTCCTTTTCTTCAGTCAAAATTCATGCTTCAGCAATTTCTGCTCATTTTTCTTTTGAGCAACCAATTTTTTCTCACCCCTTGATGAAGCAGTTATTGAGGGGAGCTAGCAATCTTAGATCTCCATGAAGAGCTGCTACTCCTGCTTGGGATCTTAATTTTGTCCAGGAGAAGCTTACTCTACTTTGTCCTGGAGAAGCTTACTCTACTTCTCTTCGAACCAGCTGCCTCTGCAGATTTGAAGTTTCTCTCCTGAAAGACTGCTTTTCTTTTAGCTACTACTTCAGCCAGAAGGGCACACATTCCAAAGACATGCATCTGGAGCATTTCTCCCTGGGCCTCCGCTGAAAACAGGCTCTGTGGAACCTAGTCGGACTTTCCCGGTCAACAAATGATAAATAAATAAAAATAAAATAAAATAAAGGGTTTCAGAGCTGCAACCTTTCATTATTTTTCATTCAGATCGAGTGTCTCTGAGAACTAATCCCTCCTTTATGCCTAAGGTGGTTTCCAGTCTGACCCTTAACCAGTCTATTCACCGGCTTACCTTTTTCAATAATCCCCAGAATAAGAGAGGAAGGATTCTGCACACTCTCGATGTGCGTAGACAGCTGAGATTTTACTTAAACAGGACTAAATCCTTTCGAAACTCTGAGCCGTTGTTGGTCAGTTTTGCTCCTGGGGCTCAGGGTAAAGCTATTTCGAAACAGACCATCTCCAAATGGATTGCTCTTTGTATTCACTTTTGTTACCTGCAGCATGGGAAGGTACCCCCACAGGGTATTAGGACCCATTCTACTAGAACAGCCTCTACCTCTGCAGCTTTTTTGAGAGGTGTGCCTACCAAGGACATTCTAGATGATGATGGTTCTCATTCCTGTCAGACGCAACAAGTTGCAGGCAGCTTGGGAGGGACCCCTACAAGGTGGTAAGAAAGGTAAGTGATGTTAACTACATGATGGAAGTGCTAGGCAGACAGCAGGGGCACAAATTGTATCATGTTAACATGATGAAACCTTACCATGATAGGGAGGCCCTTGTGCTGAGCATTTGCAGTGGATTGCAGGAGGAGTCTGAGAGAGATCTTGTGACTGATCTCAGTGAGGCTTGGGCCGATACCTCGGTGGAAGGGGTAGCAATGTTCCAGCAGCTATCTCCTACCCAGGTTCGAGAAATCCGAGCAGTGTTGCAGGAGTTTGGGAGCATGTTCCCCGGGAAACCAGGGAGCACCCATCTGGTGCAGCACCAGGTGGATACAGGACCCCAAAGGCCTATCAGGCAGGCCCCTTATAGGGTGCCTGAGAGAGTCAAACAGACTCTGAGGGAAGAGGTACAGGAGATGTTGGAACAAGGGGTGGTTCAAGAGTCCAACAGTCTGTGGGCCTCACCAGTGATGTTGGTGCCAAAGAAGGATGGCTGCACTAGGTTCTGTGTGGATTACAGGAAATTAAATAGTCACACAGAGGCAGATGCTTACCCTATGCCTAGGACAGATGAGGCCCTAGAGCAGCTGGGTGGGGCTAAGTATCTTACAACCATTGATCTTACCAAGGGTTACTGGCAGGTTCCCTTGATTCCCAGTGCTAGAGAGAAGTAAGCCTTTGTGACTCCTTTTGGCTCGTATGAGTTCACAAAGATGCCCTTTGGGGATGAAGAATGCCCGAGTGACTTTCCCAGAGGCTGGTAGATCATATCTTAACAGGAGGGTTTGCCCTTGCTTACATGGATGATATTGCTGTCTACAGCCATTCCTGGCAAGAGCACCTTCAGCATGTCAGGGAGGTGCTGGGCAGACTCTAGAGGGCAGGATTGACCATTAAGCCGAGCAAATGTCAGGTGGGTATGGCAGAGGTCTCCTACTTTGGACATAGAGTGGGGAGTGGTAAGCTAAGGCCAGAACCTGCCTAAGTGGAAGCTCTTCAGGCATGGCCTGCACCTGTTACCAAAAAGCAGGTGAGGGCATTCTTAGGGACAGCAGGGTACTACAGAAAGTTTGTTCCTAATTATAGTACCATAGCTGCTCCCCTCACATACTTGACAAGGAAGAACAGGCCAGATAAGGTAGTGTGGACCCCAGCATGTGAGCAGGCATTTCAGAAGCTTAAGGAAGCTTTGGGAGGACCCTCCTGTGTTAGCCAGTCCAGACTTTAGCAAAGAATTTGTTGTGCAGGTGGAGGCTTCAAACTATGGGGTGGGGGCTGTACATAGCCAGATTTCTTCAGAGGGAAAAGAGCACCCAGTTGTTTATCTCAGTCGTAGGCTCCAACCCAGGGAGGAATGCTGTTCAGCGGTAGAAAAGGAATGTCTAGCCATAGTGTGGGCACTACAAAAACTTCAGCCTTATCTTTATGGAAGAAAATTCACTGTGATGACAGATCACAACCCTCTATAACATGGTTAAACAGAGCCAGTCAGTAAAATGCCAAGTTGCTAAGATGGAGCCTGGGGTTGCAAGCATATATGTCAGTGCAGCACTGCAGTGGGAGCAGCAGTGCCAATGCAGATGGGCTGTCAAGACAGGGAATGGGGTGAGGTACACCCAGATAGACCTGACACTCTCAAGCAATGTTTTTTCAAGGGGCATTTGAAAAACTTGCTTGAGTTCCCCGTGGGGGAAGAGATGTGACGATTGTGGAGAGATGGGCGAAGGCTGCCAGCCTAGTCAAATAGAATTTGATATCTAATTCTGGCATTTGTAAATAAATGTAAAATACAGGCATGTTTTCTTGATAATAAATGTAAAATACAGGCATGTTTCTTGAGTGCAAAGAAAACACTGGAAAATGTAAACTTCAAGATTGTTACAACATTGCCATCTGCTGTAAGGAAAACCAAGCCAAGTATTTCAAATGTATCGTTTTAAGTTGAAAAGATCTTATGAATCTCTTTCATGTTAGAATTCGGCTCCAAGGCGGCTGGATGAAGATTTCATGCCCATTGTTTTAAGGCTAAAGTTTATGACCAGAATTTAGATGTGGAATGTGTTTTAGTGCTCTGGTTTCTTTTAGAATATACATGTGAAATGTCTTCTATTGTTTCTGTGCAGGTGTTAGATTGCTAAATAATGCAGTTTGTTTGCCTGGGAAAACCTAAATGTCAAAAATGATGTAATTTGGGGAGGGACCCAGCAAACATGTTTGTTAGTAATGGTTAAATACTATCTCACAAGAGACCTAAAGAACATTTTGATCTGGATATGCAACTTAATCAGCACTCTGCCTTGTGCTCACATGTAAGTTTTTAGCACTGTGATTTCTTGTAGGAATAGATAAAGCTAGTAAAGATTAATTAGGTACTTTTCTTTGAAATAAGACCTGTCCTACAGTATTATTTTAAGTTTCTGTGTGATCTCTGAACTCTTAGATATCTCTGTCGTGTAGTAGTTTTGTCTTGTGTTTTAATTATTTATTAAATATTTTTAAAACCTTCTACCTGTGGCTGATTTGTGTAGAGATAAGCTCTAGAGTACATTGCATATTTATATAGAGGTTATTATAATAGGCCACTCTAATAAGCCTTAGACTGTATCGTCACATTACCACTGGATAATAATATTGCACAGTAATAATTGGACACCCTTGTAAAGGCCTTTTAGTAGCTGATATTATTAACTGGGTGGTGGCAGTAATTACTACCGTATAGTCTGGGTAAAGGGGCACAGCTGGAGAATCTATGTCAGCCTTTCCCAGGAGAATCTGTGAAGTTGTATAAATACTTATCTCAGTATGTGTGTGTTGTCAGCTACTTGGCAGGGACACAAAGCACTGGTTGGACAGAGAGGATACTGGAGGTTCTAGCTTGCCCAGTTAGGCTGAGACCTGGACCCTATAGCTGTGGCAGTGGGGAGTCTTATTGGGGACCTGGTGAGCAAGGGAGCAGCCAGTCCCAGACTGACTGTGATCTCTGTGTGCACTAAAGGGAAATTGTACTTTACTGTGTATATTAGTTATCCTTTCCTCTTCTAGGAGACGACCTCCTTGGTGTTGGTGGTGAGGATTGAGGCTTCTTGATTGCTGGGCCAGGGCACGGTCATCACAACCCCATCAGTCCTTTTTCTCTTAACTTCACTAGCTATGTTGCCCACAAATGAGTCTGGGTAACATCGTCACTTTAACATGCCTGTCAAGACCCTACATTCCTCTAAAAAAAATCACCACTACCAAGCACCATTCTGGCTAGCCTAACAAACTGCCCCTTTACTAGGGCTCTTTTTTGATGTATAGGATGCCCGCTACAGAAATGCAAAAGAGAGAGTATGTGGGTTTCCTGTACAAATGTGAGGTGAATATTTTTTTTGTCATAGTTTTTCTTTATTTATTTATATTTGTTGACCAGGAGTGCCCGACTGGACGTAGGTCCATTTTCAGCGGAGGCCCAGGGAGAAAAGCTCCACAGTTAAAATAAACAGACAGTAGTTACATTGGATTACATAGCGATTAACAATTTACATAGCAATTACTTACAACATATTTACAGATGAAGAACATAGTACATCAGTAGACAACTAGAATCTTTAACTGTGAAGTACATAACAGACATTAACAAATGTTACAAGAAGAAGAAGTTCGTGCTGTATAATAAGTACTGGCTTATGAGTATCTGAGCTTGCTATAATCAAGGTAGTTAGTGGAGTGGAAAGAAAGGTAGTGTTTGGATGGGGTGGGTGATTAGTATAATTTCTTAATAGTCACATCCAAGTAATTAAGTTTATCTTTGTCAACAGACATGGTGAACTTCAGAAAAGATGTCTCATGAATATATTGAAAAAGAAAACTGTAATCTATCGACACCTCCTTTCCAAAATAACATTGTCATCCAGGTAACAGCCATATGAGACCCAGCAATCATTAAATGGCGAATTTAAAACAAAAAGGTCTTCCCAGTGTGCCAAAACTATTTTGGCAAAAACAGGTGCACAACAAGCGCACATGGCCACCCCCCATCTTTGTTTAAACAACTGACTGTCAAAAATCAAGAAGTTATTTTCCAACACTAGTTCCGTGCAAGTTCTTATTGTCAAAATAGTATTGTGCCTCAGTAGTCTTACTACATAAAAACTCATAGACCCATTCTATTCCTTGATCATGGGGTATGACAGAGAAAAGATCACAAATATCAGTGGTTACCATTAGCAGATTATCATCATATATGTCCTTGCTGATCTTACTCAGGAATCCTTAAAAAGGGTGGCCCGTTGGTCAAGTACAGGTTTGACTTTCGAATCGATGAACTTAGCAATTCCAAAAGTCTTGGATGCCTTAGCTTCCACAATGGGGGGGGGGGGGGGGGGGTGGAAATGGACTTATGGATTTTAGGGATTCAAAAAATAGTAGGAGTTTGTGGGTAACTTATTTCCAAAAAAAACATGTTCTTCCAAACTAATTTACCCATTAAGCAATAGTTCATCTAAAGTCAGATCAATGTTTCTATGGGCTATATTAAGTTCGTTTCGAGAAATCTCAACGCAAGTGTCACTGTGTAACATATTATACATTCTACTATTATAGTCCTCTACATCCATAATAACCAAACCCCCACCCTTATCCGGTTTCATGATTCTGATGCTCTTATCTAAAATATTCTGTAATAGGCTAGTTTCATGTGCCGTCATATTTGTTGTCAGATTTTTACCCGACCTTGAAGTCCTGATCTCACTCTCACAGAGCATCTCGAACATATGTAACATAGGGTGTGGGGGTGGAATAAAAGTTCTACGCCTTTTTAGAATTTTAGATGGGTGTCTCACATTCTCCCTTTGCTGAAAATGTAAAGCAAGATTCAGTTTTCTAGTGAATGTTTTGACCTGCAAAATTGTTTCAACCAAGCTAGCCCTTCTGACAGGAACAAAGTTGAAATGCAATCTGTCATGTGTATAGACCCCCTTCACTTCCTTCCGTAAGGACAGGGTAACCGTCAGAAAAAAAAAAAACATTATTCATGCCCAAGGTGGTTTCAGAACTCAGCCTTAACCATGCTACCCATCTGCCAGTCTTCTTCCCAGACCCACAGAACAAAGTACAAAGAATCCTCCACTCACTGGATGTCTGCAGACAGATCACGTACTACCTGTACAAAACAAAAAACTTTGGACAGGGCAGACGAATCGTTGATATCCTTTTCAAAGGGTCAACAGGGCAACCTGTCACAAAGCAAATCTTCTCTAAATTGATTGCAAACTGCATCAGATTGTTACACATACCATGTAAAGCCTCTACTTGGGACACATTAGAGCTCATTCCACCAGACATAGGGCAACTAACACTGCTTTCTTCAAAAGAGTTCCACTCAAACTATCCTGGAAGCAGTCAGTTGGAGATCTTTTCACACTTGTACTAAACACTATAACTTAGGACCGGTCTCCAGGGCAGGTTTCACCTCTGCCATCCTACAAAATATTATTTCTTAAACCTACTGTAATCTCCTCCACCCTCAGAGTAGCTTTGGAAATCTTCCCAAGGAATAGAACTACAACTTTCACTATGAAGAACACAGTACAGTTGTGTCCCACTTACCAAAAAGATCAATGTTGCAATATATATTCCCACCATCCTACTCCTCAATTATGTATGGAACATTTCTGTTTTTGCCTCTAAATATAATCCCTTTGGCTCATTACAGCTATGCTTATGTTTCCTTCTGTTTTGCATTCACAACCAAGACCAGACAGCTGGTGAGTTTGTACTGTCCTCATTAAACTGCTTTTCTTGGCTTAGAAAGACCTGATGATGGCACAGCCGGACTCCCTTCTTATACGCTGAAATCAGGCTAGTTGCGAGCTTCTGCATGACAGGAAGTCCCAAGGATTAGTATTGCAAAATTGATCTACTCAAACATATACAATTATGGTAAGTGGAACACAACTGTACTTTCTGCCATCCTGTAGAATATCCTTCCATGAAGACCACCCTGGGGTTCAGCAGCTGAGGACTCTGTCCCATCAGTCGAGGAATGGACGAAAAAGACACCATTGGATACAGAAGTTGTTCTCACCATAACAGTGCATCTGTGTTTTCTGTTTTTGTCCTTCCTCACACTCCCTCTCTCCATCCCCCCTTCCATTTATGAAAGATTTATATGTGGTTCTCTCGAATGCCCTGAAGGGGATATTGCCTATTTTGTATTTTCCCCTTTTTAGCTCCAGAAATGTTACTGTCTTGACTCAAGTACTTTGATACCTCTCTTTTGTCTTTGTATAAATACCATGGCATTCAGTCATTTGGATGTCCAAGACTGGGGTGGCAAACTTGATCTGAGATAATACAGGGTTTGGAGGAGATTATGGGTAAAGGGAGGAGCTTGATACAGATCCTAAGTCTGAAAAGTGGCTGAGGTCTGATCCGAGACCCAATGGTAGAAGAAGGATGAAAACAGACAACACAGATGCATTGTTATGGTGAGTACATAACTTTTGTACATCTTAATGAGAGTCATGTGAACCATACAGGAGGAGTTCAGGCTCCTCGGTGGCAAGACATTCCCTGTGGTACATTTGGTTGGAGACGTATAGCTGAAGTGATGTTCAGCTGCAGAGATATATAGCTGTTGCATATTTTGTTTGGGCAAAGAGACAAACCACACTGTCATGCCAACAGCTTCAGTAAACAAATGCATGTGGACAGGGGAGTAATGTGTGTTGTGTTTGGTGTAGAATACATGCTTATATTAAGTAAAACTTTTAAAAGTGTACTAGAGCATGGAGCAAATCCTGCGTTCTGCTCCAGTATGTGTTTTAGATAATGCCCCAAGACACTGTGAAAGGAGTATTGGTTCACATACACCGGTAATAACGGCGCTCCCTACTGTGCTGTGCATTTTTACTGCCACTGATATGCCCACTAGGCAACCTGCTGCTGATGTCTGCCATTCTGCCTGCTGTCTCTTGGTGCCTTGGGGCCATGAACAGTATTTTCCCCCAGTACATTTGGTTATTGAAAGCGTGGCAGTGTGCGCTTCTCTTTGCCCACATAGAATCTGCCACGGCCATATGTCCTTGCAGATGAAACTCACTTCAGTGATATGTTCTCAACTAAATTACCAGAGGGAAATGTGTGATGACCTAGGAGCCTAAAGCTATATAGGAGAGCTTAATTTATGGTGACTTTTATGTGTAAAATTGTACCTTAACTGTAGCAAATTAAAACAGTTCTGAACTTTTGAGACAAACCCTTCAGACTTTGAGGCCCTAAGCTGTAGCTTTTTTAGCTTGTATTTAAATTTGGCCTCTGACTTTTCTGTAATCTCAATTTTCTGCTCACTGTGATTTGAGTGAAATGGCATTATTTAAAGCACTGCATTAAAAGTATGTATTTTGTGCATTTGCATCTTTCTGAAATGAGTGCCGTTGCCATTAAATAATGTACATCTTGTTCATTTCAGACCATCAAGACCTTTCCAGATGCCAAGAAGGTAAGCTGCATTGCATTTACCACCCTTTGTGAATTGCATCATTTTCTGCACTAGAATGAACTCTCCATGGAATGCAGAAAGTAAAACGTGTAATATTTTTGCTGATTATCCTAATAAGGGATAATAGGTAGAATTAAAACTGTAATGCTCGGTGTCCTTAGCTGTAGTTTAATTGAAAATTGTAAACAGTTGATCTGTGTATCTTAAGGTGCAGTAACCTTGAGGTTTGTTACAGAAATAAAAGGGTATGAGGGAAAACTCAGTTTTATGAGAAGCACATTTTCAGCTTGTAACTTTTATGGTGTAATTCCATGTTTGTGACTGTGGGATGTGAGCGGACCTTCCCAATGTGCTTTCTCCTAGACATTGCTTCTCCAGTAAATAGTTATTTGGAATTGTGATGCAAACTAAAATTCTAATTTACATTGGGAGTAAAGTATTGATTATGATTGCAGCTGTGTTACACCAAAAAGTCACAAAAAGGTAGTGTACATGCATTTTTGTAGGGTATTGTCATGCATTGAATATGTTTTAGAACAACTTATTAAACAAAAATATGCCTGCACAAAGAGTTACTGATACAGTGACTCTTGTATTAGTATGAGAATTAATTTGTACTTTTTGTGGAAGAGACATGACACAAAATAGCTAACCAGAAAAGTCCTCCATGATGTTCTTTGTGTTTCACTGTTACAGTCCTAACATATGGGTTATCCGGCTCCCGGTAGCCCTCAGTCGGCCAGAATACCAGAGTCCTCGGTATATGACGTCGGCGGCCGTTGGCTGTAAAACTAATGTCAGAACATCAAGTATAAAGGGAGGCAGCCGACGCCATTTCCTCAGTCTTTCTTGCAGTGGAGCCCGAAGCAGAAGCAATACGCACTAGTGCCGGTCGGCCGTTTACCTTTTTGCATTTTGACTACCAGGTTGAAGATGCCCTCAAGATAAGTACCCCATTGGGGATCCTCTTTTCTTGCTTTAATGAATGTCAGATAAAGTTAATAACTGTCTTGCCTGTGGAAAACCGATTCCGCACCATGATTTTCATTCCTATTGTGTAACTTGTTTGGGCCTTGAGCACGACGTCCCTAATTGCAATCTCTGTGCTTCCTTTAACCCGCGTACCATATGCCCGTAGAGCTATGATTTTGTATAAGCATTTCGGAGTCTGGCATAAGTTCGTTGGTATGGCGTATTCTGGTCTCCCGACTTCAGATATACCTAGGAAGCAGAAGGACAAGGACCATGGCAGGCCTAGGGTTAAATCTGCTGGCGACGCAACGGTGAAATTGGTAGTCAGCACAGTGGTAGTCAGTGAGGCGCTTTCACAGCCCCTGCAGTCCGCAGATTTTCAGCCGCAGGCTGATGCTGAGACCTTTACTGAATCCTCCATGCCGCAGGCTGCTATTTCGTCTTCAGATCCTCCACCTGTCGCCGCCTCAGATGGGTCCAGAGCCGCTATACAGGCACCGGCTTCTGATGCTTCTTCACTTCGACATGAGACCAGAACCAGATCGACTACCTTAGTTCAGACTTCTGCTGTTGCCAGGCCTCCCAAGTCCCTCCGGATTACTAGCAAACCTTCCAGCCGCAAATCTACTCACAAGCAGGCGTTGGCCTCCCCTCCTGTGCCACAGTCCCAGTTGGTAAATATGGCTGGTGATTTTCTTTCCCTGGTTAGGGTCTCTCATTCCCCCCTTTCCAAGAGGGCTAAGGAATTGTATCCAGATGTCATTTGTGTCAAATTCTGAGGTTTCCAGTATTTCTGCTGGTGAGGAAGGAAATTCTCAACTTTTTTCTAGCTTTGAAGATTCTGATGCTGAGGACTCTGTCCCGTCTACTTCCCCTCTAGAAGGCTTTTCCTTTGGGGATACTTTGAATACACTTGGGGAACACTTCAAATCAGAAAATCAGGATTGTCCTCAGTGAAAGAAAAGAATCAGGGAATTTTTGGATTTGCCACAGCATATGCCTCTGGCTATACCTTCAGTTTTGGAAGTTGTGGATGATGTTTTCATGGAAAATTCTTTAACTCCTAATTCTTTTCCTCCTGCCCCCAGAAAACCTGATAGGTGTTATAGGGTTCCTGATTCCCATCAATTTATTTTTAAAAACCCTACTGCTGATCCTGAGATTAATTCTCAGGGCCCCAAGGGTGTTAAGGCTACTGTTGCTAAAAACCCTGTACCTTCTGATGAGGAGTCTAGAGCCTTGGACAGGTGGGGTAAAAAATAAAAATCTATACCTCTGCAATTCTTGCTATTAGATATGTGAGTTGTCTTTTTCACATGCTTAAGTATCAGCAGCACACTTTGGAGGCTATTAAGGCTAAACTTGGGGATATTCCTTCCATGTCGGAGAACAAAGATTTACAAGACTTACTGAATTCTGCCACTGTAGTTAATAAGCATTCACTTCATGTTGGTTTTGACACCTTGGAGGCTTCCTGCAGAGCAGCAGCCACTGGTTCTGTTATTAGAAGGCATGCTTGGCTCAGGGAGCAGCCTCTTTCTGAACCTGTTAAATCTAAATTGCTGGATGTTCCTTTGCACAGAGACAACCTTTTTAGTGACAAGGCTGAGGAGGTACTGAAGACGTTGGAGGATAAGACGAAACATATGCAAGCTGTAAAAGATTTATTTCAGGTTCAGCCTCCTCGGTTTAGTAGGCATTATCCTTCCAAAAATGAGTCGCTCTAGGCCTAGGGGTTTCAGATCTTCCAGTGAGCAGCTTTCTGCCACTCAAAGGGTTAAACAATGGCATTCTTCCTCTGCTAAATCGGGAAGTTCTAAGCCAGCTTCCCAAAGCAAGCATTCTCAATGACTCCAGCCTTCTTGTGCCTACCTCTGTGGGCCCAGGGTTTCCTTTGGGGGAAGCCAGGTTCACAGAGGTATGGTCTACCATCACAGATGACAAATGGGTGCTCAGTGTAGTAAACCAAGGTTACAAGTTTCATTTTCATACCTTCTCTGTTCTACAAGGGGACCCAGACATACCCAGTAGTCTCAGGGCAGAGGTAAAAAATCCAATTTCTTTTCTACTGACTATGGGGACCATAGAGACAGTTCCTGCAAATCAGGCAGGCCTAGGTTTTTACTCAAGACTTTTCCTGGTACCCAAAAAAGGGGGCACCTGACAACCTATCCTGGATCTGTCTATTCTCAACACTTTTCTGGTGATTCCCAAATTCAGGATGCTCACTCTTCAACAGTTACTGCCTATGCTGGGCAAGGATTCATGGCTGGTAACTTTGGATCTGAAGGAGGCTTATCTGCACATCCCAATAAGGGACAGTTGCAGGCAGTTCCTTCGTTTCAGGGCTGGGGAGCAACACTTGCAATTCTCTGCACTGCCCTTTGGCTAGTCTACTGCTCCCAGAGTTTTTACAAAGTGCCTGACTCCAGTCATTGCTTTTTGCAGGCAGAGAAACATTCAAATTTATCCTTATCTGGATGACTGTCTCATTCAAGCAAACTTCCCCAGAACAGCTACAAAAGGATTTGGGGACTTCGTGAAGAACATTCTCACCTCTTTGGGTTACATTCTCAACAAAAAGAAGTCAAAGCTGGATTCTGCAAGGGAGATTGTTTTCCTGGGAGCGAGTCTGAATACAGCCGCCCAGATGGTATTCCTCCCTCAAGAGAAGCAAGGAGATCTTTCAGTTTACCTCAAGAACTTGGCAAGCATGACCCAGCTCTCTGCAGGGCAATTCCTGCAAGCACTGAGGTTCATGGCTTCATGTGTTCCGATGATCCCATATGCAAGGCTGCATATGAGAAAACATCAATGGTACCTCAAGAACCTTTGGTGTCAACACACACAGGATTAGACATGATTCTTCCCCTAATTCCCTGCCTACAAATGGAGTTTCTCTGGTGGGCGACAGCCTGTTCTCAGAACAAGGGTCTGCCTTTACGCCCACCACCTGCCAGCCAGACTCATCACAGATGCCTCGGGTTATGCATGCGGACACATCTGGAAGGCATGGGACTTGGAGCACCCAGCAGATTCATCTGCACATAAACTTAAAAGAATTGATGGCGGTACAGCAGACCTTGCTAGCTTTCAAGGACCTACTCCACCCTGGAACTCTTCTGATCAGGACAGACAGTACCACAGCCATGTGGTAAAACAAAAAGCAGGGGGGACTCGCTCTTACCCCTTGTGCAGACAAAGCATGAGATTATTGTCCTTAGCAGCTTCCATGTGTATACATCTAATAGCCCAATATCTTCCAGGGAGGCTGAACTCCTTGGCGGATCGTTTGAGCAGACATGTTCTGGATCCTCACGAGTGGCAACTGCACAATATCATTTTCCATCGCATCACTCAGCATTGGTGCACTTCACAAGTGGATCTTTTCTCCTCTCACACCAATCATCTCTTTCCAACCTTCTGCACCAGGGAGTTTCACAACAAAGTTTGGAGAGTGGATGTGTTGCCCTTCCCATGGACACAACTCAATTTATGCCTTCCCTCCTCTGCCTCTTCTTCCCAGACTGCTGCTGACGATAAGGGACAAAAAAAAACAAAGGCTATTCTTATAGCACCAGACTGGCCCAGGCAGCATTGGTATTCTTGGCATCTTCCCCTGGTACCAGACCTGTTGTCTCAGGAAGGGGGAAAGTTTTTTCATCCTCATCTTCAAACTCTGCATTTAGCTGCCTGGCTAATACCTTAAGTCTTTCACAACAGGTGGTTGAAGTTCTTCATAAGGACAGAAAGCCTAGCACTAGAAAATCCTATGCGGATAAATGGAAATGATTTTGCTCTTGGATGCAGGCTAAAGGAGAAGATTCTTCTCGTCCTTCTCTTTCCCTCATTCTTGATTACCTAGCAGGCTTGCTTAATGGTGACCTTTCCTTTTCTTCATCAAAATTTATGCTTCAGCAATTTCTGCTCATTGTTCTTTTGAGCAACCAATTTTTTCGCACCCCTTGATGAAGCAGTTCCTGAGGGGAGCTAGCAATCTTAGACCTCCCCGAAGAGCTGTTACTCCTGCTTGGGATCTTACTTCTGTCCTGGAAAAGCTTACTCTATCTTCCTTTAAACCAGCTGTATCAGCAGATTTGAAGTTTCTCTTCTGGAAGACTGCTTTTCTTTTGGCTATTAATTCAGCCATAATGGTTTCGAAGCTGCAAGCCTTAATGGCAATAGAACCTTTCATTATTTTTCATTCAAATCGAGTGTCTTTGAGAACTAATCCCTCCTTTATGCCTAAGGTGATTTCCAGTCTGACCCTTAACCAGTCTATTCACCTGTCTACCTTTTTTAATAATCCCCAGAATAAGGGGGAAAGGATTCTGCACTCTCTTGATTTGCATAGACCACTGAGATTTTACTTAAACAGGACTAAACCCTTTTGGAACTCTGAGCAGTTGTTGGTCAGTTTTGCTCCTGGGGCTCAAGGTAAAGCTATTTCGAAACAGACCATCTCCAAATGGATTGCTCATTATATTAACTTTTGTTACCTGCAGCATGGGAAGGACCCATTCTACTAGAGCAGCCTCTACCTCTGCAGCTTTTTTGAGAGGTGTGCCTACCAAGGACATTCTAGAAGCAGCTACTTGGTCTACTGTCCATACTTTCACAAAGCATTACAGTCTACCTTTGTTTTCTAAATCCAGGGCTGGTTTTGCCTCTGCAGTTTTGCAGGGCCTTCTTACTAACCCTTAAACTGTGATTCTTCCTCCCCCCATTTTGGCTTTTTTCCTGGGCTTTGGAAATCAACCCATATGTTAGGACTGCTACAGTGAAACACGAAGAACATAGTACAGTTGTGTACACTTACCATAAATGTAGATGTTCAAGTGTATTCACTTTTGCAGTCCTGGTTTGCCACCCTCCATTCCCCCTTTTTTTCCTAAGGCACAGACTAGATATTTTATTTTTTGGATGTCATGTTTCCAGGGTGTTTTCCTTTCTGGTTTAGCCTTCTTTTGGGTGCTCTTGACAGTTAAGGCAAGGAAAACTGAGGAAATGGTGTTGGCTGCCTCCCTTTATACTTGACGTTCTGACATCAGTTTTACAGCCAACTTCATATAACGAGGACTCTGGTATTCTGGTTGACTGAGGGCTACCGGGAGCCGGATAACCCATATGTTAAAACTCTAACAGTGAATATACTTGAACATCAACATTTATGGTAAGTGTACACAGCTGTACTTTTCAGAGGCTGGAACTACAGACCTTGAAACCTGTCAGACTGCGGCATGAAAATGAGACACTTTGGAAGTTGCTTGAAAATGAGTAGCTTACCTAATCACCTGTATTCTTAGATGACATTTTACGGATGCATTGCACTTATGGTTCAAAAATCAGTAGTTCAGAAGTTGTCTACTGTCACCCTACTACATCTTAAATTAATTGATTTAAGGTTTACTTCTGCATATTATTTCTCTTGGATATTCTAAGAAGGCACTATCCTTTAAATATTGTTTTGTTTCACATTTTGCAGAGGTGTAATGTTTAACCCATCTTTCAAGGAGAGTCATTTGAGCAGTAAGCCTTCACATCTTGGCATGCTCACCTGCTTAACAATAGTGTTCATGGCAAGATTTCTTCAGCAGTTCTCTTGTCTCTAACAAGCCATCATTTTTCGTGAGTGATGTGGTATTGACGTTTAGCACAGGACTTGCACAAAGACAAGATTGTTTTAGTTATTACTTTAAACTGTGGTCATTAGACTGTATCATTGAGAAGCTATAGATGATTTCACTGCATTTCCTGTAGCTGAAAAGTATAAATCTGATAGGGAAATTCAATTAAATTTAGTGTTCAGTGCTTGCTCAGCTCAGAGGGCATAACCTTCCAAGGCTGTATAAGCATCTTTCCTTTGCATGATGTCCAACATCTCTTCTCTCCATTTCCCAGTTTCTTCCCACCACTGAAAGCATTTGGTTGAACCTTATTGCTCTGGGCTTCTTTATTCTGAAAGATGAGAAGAATATTTTCTTGTTTCCTTTTGACATAAGTTTTAAGTATGGGTTATTGATCCTTTTTGATGTTCACTGTGAATTTTCATTAGCCAAAAATTTGAGCCTTTACTATAAGTAGACAAATTGTCTTTGTGCTAGGTTGCTCCATTCATTTGTGCTTGTGCCCTTTTGAGACTACTACATTTTTTTCTCCTTTGTTAGTTAATTTTGTGTGCTCGTTTATACCTTCGGCATTACTTAGTAATTGTAGCTTTAGACTGTAGCTTCAGAGTTTGTTTGCCTTTTGGAAAACATTAGTTGCTCAGGTCTTCTGCATTTGTTGAGTGCCTCTTCAGGTTCTTTTTTAAGCTTTTGCGGTTTCCAATTGTTAAACTCGCTTTTTTTGTAGCTCTTCTGGGTTGTTCTTATAGGTTGTTTTTCTGCAGTTATACATTTCTTTTACAGGGACAGATGAATAAGTTTCCCTATTGGAGAGTTCTCATCATGATATTCTTCTCCTTCAGTTGTGTAGAGTTTCATTGAGCTTCCAGCATCTGTATGGTTACCTACTCATTTACTGGAAAGAGGGTCTTGTTTTTTTCCCTTCCAGACCAGTCTGCACACCTCTTCATATTGGTCATTTAGCTAAGTAGTCAGCCAGGTTTATTCTTTAGATGCAACATTGGCAGGCTGCTGTGATCCTGCCAGTATCTCAGATCTTTGAGAAGTGACAGGAAGGTACACCTCCTTTTCTCCTTGTCTGATTGGTTTTCCTTTAGTTCTGCCCTGCCAGTATCTGAGTACCATTTTTTTTTGTAAAATCTTCTGTATTTAAGGGAGCCAGGATGACAGTTTTTATCAAATAATTTTTAATGACATCATGAAAAAACGAGCTCAGAATAAAATAACTGCATGTGCATTTCAGTAATTCAGTTTGACAACATAATGGACTCGTGCTCCATCTTCCTTACAACAGTGATTATAACTCCATAATTGTCTTCTTGATAAGTATATTGCCATGTATAACATGGTGATGTACTTGTACATACCCTGGCGTATGCTGGCACTCTCCTTTTACCACCACCATAGTGAAGAAAGGGTTACTATTCCTCTGGTAATCATCAATACTTGTTCCCCAACAAGTCAAGGAATGCACAACTGTCATCTAAAGTATTGTAAAACTAATGCTTTACATATCTTTAATACACGCACAGCATAACTCCGCATACTTCCACCTTAACTCCAATAGTTGCATTGTTGGAGGGTATAGATCAGTAAATCCTATCCTTCAGTTTACATATGTACCATACCCATTTAACAGCCAGTCATTGCCTGGTTGTTCAAAAAAATGCAGTTGTTGGAATCTCATCCCATCTACTTAGTCGTCTGTCACATGTTGTAAAGTATTGTCTAAGTAAGAGAAAAATTTGAATCAAACCATTAGAAATCAACATAATCCAGGCTGTAGGTACTGGAGTAATCGAAATGTGTAATACTGAAAAACGTATGACTTTTCTTACAGAATTGCATCATGATGTATACAGTATAAATCAACTGTCAAACATGAAGAAACATTGATGTAAAAACCTTTCAAAATGCAGTACTTATCAAAAACATATTGTGTCTACAGTTTATATGGCAAGGGTATTTAAACAAGTGATCAGAAATGGGGTTGTCATCCATCACTAAATACCACAAAATAGTCAGAAATACTCTAATCCAAGAATAACAGCACAGCACTCTACACTATTAAAGTTATTGCAGCTAATTTTAGCCTGGAGCTTACACAACCCATTTCAAATATACTGGCCATATTCTAAAACAATCTTGTCCCTTAGGCACCTCTGGAACATAAAATAAACTCTATACGCAAGTTTTGTAAGACAAGCCAGACTCATTTTCTACTGGAGTAGAGTCCTTAACTCTCACAAGGCAAGCACTTCTGTTTGCTACCTCAGTGGGAGAATAAAACACCAGAAGGGAAAGCCTCCTCAGTGGGAATATAAAACACCAGAAGGGAAAGCCTCTCGGGCACCCTTTGTAAAACAGAATGACATCAGAAAGAAAAAAAGAATCATCTGATGAACATACCTGGCTAAGAGAGGTTATGTATAACTTAAGCCAAACAATCTTACTCTAACTAAAGAAAAATTATACTTACAGAAATATCCAGTTAACTCCAGCTTTTGACATGGGCTAGAAGCATCCTGCCTGGAAAAGGGGCTCAAACTTAATCTCAGGGAGATGTTGATTATTCCCCAGGGAAGGAGAAGTCACAAAGCCCATACATTCTTGAGACCGAGGGCCTGATTCCAAAAGACTTGTTCTTGATGTAAGTGACTTACTCCAGTATAAGCCTGCACCGAATTTGAAAGATTTGTTCTCTCCGCAAGTCCCATTTTTAAACAGGCTTGCACTGAGGGCTAGAGCCAAAAGATGGAGTAAGTCATTTACTGTGGTGTATTCACTGGAGTAAGTGACTTAGAGCAAGTCTTTTGGAATCTGGACCCCAGTCTTAGCCTGCTTTATAGATAGGCCGTACTCAGAAGTGAGGCACTTATACCGAGCACAAGTCTTTCCTATTCAGAACGAGTTTACACCGGAGGAAGTCACTTACGCTGAGAGCAAGTTTTTTGGAAAGTGGCCCAGCTTCAGTCGCCAGAGTCAAACCAATATCTTTCATGAGTGAGGCATCCCAAACCATAAACATACATAGGCTCCTATTTGTTTACTTACAAAGCTAACGGTGATGTGAAGCATGACTCCAAACAGCATACAGTATATTTTAAACATTTAATATTAGGTTAGCGCTTTCACCACTTAATGTGGCTTCTTCAGACCATTAACATAAACTAGTACAGACAAAGCGTATCGGTTTTATACTCGCAGAAAATGTTTCATCATGTCAAAAACTTCATTCATTCAGCATTTACTGACCATACGTACACACGCAGAATAAGTGACGTCAGCTATCTAGTCTATTCAGTTTAAACTGACAGTATTCCTAACTAAACAAATATACATAAAATCTCATTAACTATATTATCCTAGCAACTAATCACAAGCTAAGGTTATAAAAAATCACATCGGACACAATCTCAACTATCTAGTTGTCTAAAATAAAACAAATTCAATGTGATTACTAAAACCAAAAGCTACGTTCCCTGGTACTAGCAAATGCTTCTCCCTAATGACAAGCTGATAAATGAAACATAATAACTATTATATAATTATACTAAAATGAGGCTATAAATATGATACCTCCTAAAAACAGAGTCCCCATTCAGATGCAAATTTCATAGTTATAGTGATAGTACCTAATTAAGAGCAAATATATTATGCACGTAAGTGGAGCACTATGTCGAATGCATTATCTAGAATAGAACAGTAAGCCCAGTATAACTGCTAGAAACAAATGTTAAAATCCGTACTACAGGTTAATACCCCTCCCTAGTGACTTAATATATTGCACAAGTAAATGGAGCACAGCAACAATTGTATAGTTATACTAAAATCAAACAATAAATACAGTATGACAGCTACAACCAAATACTAAACTCCTTATTCAAATATAAATTATACAATTGTACTGTAATAAGACTACTAAAAACAAAAAAACTAATGCTAAAATACCTATATAACTAATAAGTCAAATTTTCAATCGAGGTGATCAGTGCAAATAGGATACAACAACATAAATAATCAACCTTAATAAAAACACAGTAATAAACGCATGACATTCATGCGTAATTTTTTTACATTCATATTAGTTTTATATACAGTTGTATTATTTAAATAATTTATTTACTAGGCAGTCCACGTGCTTGCAAGGCACATTTTATAGAGAGCTTACCATTTAATCCTAGCCCTTTCTCTGCTCTCAATTTCAATATCCATCTTAACTCACTATTTTCTGTCAGATTCTTGATATTTCCTATTCTTGGTCCAACATTAATTTGTTCCAGTACCATGAACAAGTTATGGTATCTACTACTTGTTTCAATATATCAGGATAAGGACACTCACTGAATCTCTGTTCCTTATGCTGTTAATGTGCTCCCTAATTCTTTCCCTAAATGTTCTATTGGTTTTCCCAATGTAAAAATGTAAACAGCAGTCACATTGTGCTAAATAAGTTATATTTTTAGTATTGCCCTCAGCTTTAGCATCTAATTTATATACCACTCCTATATCTAGATGAATGAATTCATTAGTTTGTTTAATAAATTGACATATGTTACAATGAGCACATATTCGTGTCCCTATAGATGTATTCTTACTAGGTACTGACGTATCCTTAGGGTAGCGTAACATTCTTTTAAGATTTTTCCTATTTTTAAAACAAAGTCTAGGATGTTCTCCTACTACTTCCTTAATCTTTTATCAGTCGTAAGTAGGGGCCAGTGTTTATAAAAGACATCCTTAACCTTATTAACATCACTAGTATATGATATAGATAATATTGACTGCTTTGTGTGTGTTCTCAGTTAAATTCTGATTCACCTCATTAGCTGTCCTAGAAGAGAAGTAGGGTCTAGCTTTATTAGACCGCACCATCCTTGCGTCTTCCAATGTATGCACAACTTTATTTGCCTTATAGCCACATTGATGCAAGTTTTTCTCTAATTCAGTTAGACCTGCTACAAAAATATGTTCTTTATTGCTCAGACGTGAGACTCTCATCCCTTGCCCTTTTACTACATTTTTAAAAGTGCGCTTAGGGTGCATACTTGACCTGTGTAAAAGCGTGTTTCTGTAACCATCTTTACAGTACACTTTGGTTTCAAAAAGACCATTTTCGGTTTTGGACACACAAATTTCCAAAAATGCCCACCTTCAGGCGAGTGGTGTGGTGTACCCTCTATAGTTTGTACAAATTCATTCAGCAATGGTAGTGTCCCTGTCCTAACAAAAAGATATTGTCTACGAAACGACGATAAAACTTCACATTGTTCTCATATAAATCCAGGGGAAACATTTTCTCAACCTCCCACTGTGCCATGACTGCATTGGCGTAGCTGTTGGCACATGTGCCCATTGCTACACCTTTGCATTACAGATAGTAAATACCATCAAATACAAAAACATTGTATTTTAATACTGTCTCCATAAATCTACATATGATGTCAATTAGAGTTCCCCCATATTATTAATGAGAAAGTTCTTCAAAAAATGTACCCCTTCCAGGTTCGGAATTGAGATAAATAGAGAAACTACATAGTCTTACCAGATAATAGTCATTCCTCTGTTGTAATTCTGCATTTAATTCAAATAGGCTTTCCAAAAACTGCTTAGAATCTTTTAGCACTACAGCTAGTTTGTCAAAGATAGGTCTAAGTTTCCTTTCCACGAATATAGAAAAAGGTTCCGTTAACCACCCTCGGCCTCTTACTATGGGCCTAATGTATTTTGGGTTGCCCCTGAAAAGAAAGGGTTTTCTACAATGAGAAATTGAATTAAATCCATTGAAAGTCCATACTTTATCATGTAGTCATTTATAGTTATTCTTAAAAGTTTTTCATATCCTGTATATTATTCATGGTTATGATTTTATATACCTTAACATTAGAAAGCATTAAATGCAATGACTCAAAGTAAAAATCTTGGTTCATTACAACAGTCATGCCTCCTTTATCTGCAGGCCTAATAACTAATTGTGTATCTGCCTTTAGATTTGTCAAAGCTTCTTTCTCTTGCTCTGAAAAATTGACATACCTGTTGTCAGTTTTACGATTTCTTAATGAACTATACAATTCATCTTCACAGATCTTGCCAAATTCTTCTAAAATGGGATGATTAACTGGCATAAAAGTACTTAAATCTGAACTAGTTAACTTCATTTGTTCATCAACCTGTGGGTATCGGATCCGAGACTGCAGCTTTATTCAGCTAAGATCCGAGCTCCAAGCTCCTCCCCCTTACCCATAACCCCCTGCCATCCTTCTCTGTCCTCAGATCTCGTTTGCTGCGGCTTATTCAAGAACCTAGAACAAGTTCCAGGCGTAGGGTTTTGTGAGTTTTTGAAGAAAATTATCTTTTTTTTTCATCTAGTTTTCAGTTTAATTGTTTAATGAGTGAGTGTTGTTCCCTTTTGTAGTTAATTAAGCTAGTTTTGTTGATGAAATTTATATATTTTTTAGTTAGTCTAGCCTTCCCTCTTCCCCGTGTGTGTGAAGGTGTGTTTGGGTTGGGCCTATTTTATTACTATGGCTGAGGCCCCTAAAACCTTCTTTTCTAAATGCACCAAGTGTGGCCATAAGCTATCTCCGGCGGAAGGCCACACTTGTGTTATCTGCCTTGGGGTTGACCATCTTTCTTTGGGCTGCACAATTTGTGCAGTCTTTAACCCAGGGCTTTGAGGGATAGGAGGTCGAAGTTGATTCTGGCGTGACTTCTGCCCCCTGACTCGGCTTCGTCCTCTTCTCCCTCGGCGGCACCGGCTGCTACCGCAGCGGTCCCGCCTCCTACCCCTGCTCCCCTGGCCGGAACTCACCCTCCCACTGTGGCTCAGGAGGAGAGGGAATCTAGGAGGGAGAAAAAGAAGTACCACAAGCGGCGGGTCGAAGCTTCCTCTTCGGCTCCACCAGCGAAGCAGCTAGTCTCTCCTTGGGCCTCCAGGCCTTCTCTTCCCTGGCTCCATTCACCCCGCTTTTCCCCGTGGCCAGAGGAGGAGGAAACCTGGTTGCCTTCGAGGTCTTCGAGGTGTCACTCCAGGCCTGCCTCGGTGGCCTCGTCTAGATCAACCCGAAGTTTGTCAGATGCAGATATGGACTGGATGGTGCGTAGGTTTCTCCAGGCCCAACTGCAGATGGGAGTGCTCCTGCCTCCCCCCCCCCTCCGGGGGGGAGCTCAACCCCCTTTTTCGCCCTGATGGCTCCTTCTCTGATCCACCTCCGGGGTTCGGAGCCGTCGGATCCAGGCAGCATCTGAGCCGGGGGAGGCTCGGCGCCAATAGTACACCCTTCTTCGGTTCCAACCACACCCTCAAGTTTGTAGGGCCCTTTTTCGGATCCGAGCTCTCTGAGCAATGAGCTGAGCTTTGGATCCAGAGGTGTCAGTGTGTCTTCGGCTCCATCTGGGTCAGAGCATACTGGCCCTTAGGATCCGATTGCATCGGCACCGGCTCCAATCCGCACCTCTGATTTGAAGGGGCTGCTCTCTGAGCTTAGAGAGAGCAGTTCTCCTTCGGCGTTCGATGTTGTGGAGAGGGTCTTGTCGAGGGACTCGAGGCCCCAGGCTCCTGCTGCGGTTCCACCCATCACTTCCTCTCAGACAGGCCTACCTTCCATCACCCGGCCCCAAGGACAGCCTGCGCCTACGTCCCAGATGGTTCCCTTAGAGGAACAGGATGTGGTTGGTGAGGCATCCTTGGACAGCCCCCCCCCCCCCGAGGAGGTTCCTCACAAACGTAAGTGCAAGAAGAGGCACTTGGACTCACCCGAGTCCCTGACAGAGGACACAGACTTAGAGGAAGGGGAAGGTTCCCCAAGGTCACCCCCCGAGGACGTCTTCTTTGGAGACATTATGGAAATGCTTCGTATTAGAAGGGGGTGGTCAGACCAAAAGCCTTCCTCCGATGAGTCTGTGTTTCTGGAGGTGTTTGACGCATGCCCATCTACCTCTTGGGTGTCCCCTCCCGCCGATCCCCTGGTAGATCTGATCACTACCAGGGCATGGAAGGAACCGGACACTGTGGAGCCCATACCAAAGAGACCAGACAAAATTCTCAGTTCACCCACAGATAGGACGGTTTGGAGCAAGGGTGCTCCAGTAGATGCCATGTTGGTGGCAGCTGCCACCAAGGAACTGGCCCAGGAGAGTTCCTCGGTCCACCCTCCCATCAAGGAGTCTTGGACGATGGACCGCATAGGGAAGCGGATGTTTGCTTCAGCCACCTTCTCGGTAAGGTTGCTGAACTACATGGCACATGTGATACTACTCCAGCGGGACCTCATCAAAGAATACACAGGGTCGCCCCCAGAGTCCATGTCGGCCAAGGATAAGAAAATATTCTCAGCCCGAATGGCCACTCTTAAGTCCATGTCGAACACTTCTATGCGACTTCTTTCCCATGCCATGGAAGGAGCCGCTAGAGCTAGCGGAGTGGAAATTGTCTCATGGCGGCATGTTTGGCTCTGCCTCTGCGACTTTAAGGAACCCTTCAAGGCATCCTTCGCAAATGGCCCTTTTGATGGCTCTTCGCTGTTTGGCAAGACCGTTTGCGACACGCTGGTCCAGAGTGAGAAAGACGGGAAGACATTGTCTGCCGTCGGGATCTGCTTCTCGGCTCCCCAGAGGTCCTTCTCCAGGAACCAAAGGGGACAAAAGAAGATGTGGTTCCGGAAATCTCAACAGTCCTGTTTCGCTCCAGACCCCTCGTCCTTCAGAGGCAGAGGAGGACAGGCTGGACGCCGGCCCAGAGGCAGAGGGGGACCAAAGAATTACGGGTCGAGAGAACCCTTTTTGGATCGGCCCGTGCAGCAACCCCGAGGGGTTACCCAACTGCTCCACTCTGGAGGCAGTCAGGGGGCATTCGAGGCACCTAGCAGTTTGGGAGTCCATTACAACAGATTGCTGGGCACTTCGAATCATATCCAGAGGTTACACTATCCCATTTCTGAATCTCCCTCTCAGACCCCGGAGCCTCCCCGATGTCCCACCCAAAGGGAGGCAGCAGCCGCAGAAATAAAGCAGCTGCTAGAAAAAAGAGCAATCCAGCCTGTCCTCCAAGATCAGTCCGGATCAGGCTTCTACTCCAGGTTCTTTTTGGTGCCAAAAAAGACAGGGGACTTAAGACCAATCTTCGACCTGTCCACTCTGAACCTGTCGGTTGCCAAAGAAAAGTTCTGGATGGTCACCATTCAGTCCATTCTCCCACTCCTACAGGAGAATGACTGGATGTGCTCTATAGACCTCAAGGATGCATACTACCACATTTTGATGGACAGACGATCCAGAAGTTTTCTCCACTTCCGTCTGGGAGCCAGTCACTATCAGTTCAGGGTCCTTCCCTTTGGTCTCATCACAGCCCCCAGGGTGTTCACCAAAGTGATGGCAGTTGTAGCGGCCCACCTAAGGCTTCAGGGAATGCAGGTCTTTCCGTACCTAGACAACTGGCTCCTGACCGCTCCCACCAGGCATCTACTCTGTTCAGCCAGAAATTACTTCCTTCACTTGGCCTCTCATCTGGGAAATTTCAATCAATCTCAAGAAATCCTCCCTTCAACCAACTCAGACCTTAAATTTCATGGGGGCCAGGCTAGATACAAACCTGTTGAGGGCCTTCCTAACTCCGGACAGGCTTCGAACTTTGGCATTCCACGTGATGGCCCTCTTACAATCCCTGGCTCCCCCAGCGGAATTGGTCCTGAGAGCGCTAGGTTCCATGGTGGCTGCCATCAGTCTGTCACCACTAGCTCGTCTAAACATGAGGGTCCTGCAATGGACCTTGCAGGTCCAATTGTTCATCCTGCAACATCCGCTAAGTACAGTTATCCCCCTCAGCAAGGTTTGCAGGAGGTCCCTACTCTGGTGGATCCAATCCTTGGATCTCCAGGAAGGGCACCCCTTTTCTATGACCCCACCCCAAGCCACGGTGACCACGGGCGCTTCTCGCCTCTGGTGGGGGAGGGCACTGCATGGGCAGAACCATCCAAGGCACGTGTACACACTCGGGAGACCTTGTTGCATATCAATGTCCTAGAGATGAGGGCGGTGCTTTTAGCATTGCAAGCACTCCAGGCCCTTCTTCCCTTAGGGACAATTGCGATTCAATCAGACATGTCAGTAGTCTGGTATATCAACAAACACGGGGGAACCAGATTGTATCCGCTGTGTCAAGAGACCATGAGAGTTTGGGATTGGGCAATTGCCACCAAACGCTTTCTCATAGCAACACACATTCCGGGTCGGTCCAGCATTTTGGCAGACAAGCTGAGTCGAACCATCCTCCCACCTTACGAGTGGTCTCTGAACCCGAGAGTAGCGAAGCAGATCTTCATCAAGTGGGGTCAACCTTGCTGCGATCTTTTCGCGTCGCCTTCGAACGCAAAGTGCAGCGAGTACTTCGCTCTGCTTCCCCCACCAGGGGAATCCCCCAGAGATGCTCTAGTCCATGTTTGGCCATCCGGTCTACTTTATGCTTATCCACCTCTCCCCCTCATGGTAAAATTCTTGCAGAAAGCTCGTCGGTTGGGGAGCAGAGTGATCCTCATAGCCCCATTCTGGCCTCGTCAAACGTGGTTCCCTTGCCTATGGTCTCATCTGGTCAGTCCTCCATGGATTTTAGATCCCACTCCGGATCTGATCTCTTACCCCCTGGAGTTGACAACTCCAAACCTGGACAATGTCAAGCTCACAGCTTGGTTGATCCAGTTCCACTCATAGCTAGAACTCCCGGTATCTCCTCCTCCGTTAAAGCTATTTTAGTAGCCGCTCGTAAACCTTCTACCAGAAAGGTCTATAAGAGCAAATGGAAACGTTTTTCGATCTGGGCGCAACCTAGTCATATGGATTCCTTTACAGCCCCGATACCAGCTGTATTAGAGTTTTTGTCACACTTATTTGATCAAGGTGCCAGCTCCTCCACCGTCAAAGTCCAATTAGCAGCAATTTCACACTTTCATGTGGGAAGTGATCTCGGTTCATTAGCTTCTTCCAAGATCTGTAAAACTTTCGTAAAAGGTACTTTCCTGTTAAGGCCTCCTGTTAAGGATGCAGTTCCTCTGTGGGATTTAACCCTTGTTCTTCAGGCTCTTACTGCCCCCCCCCCCCTTTGAACCTGCAGCTTCAGTGGATCTTAAATACTTATCTTGGAAAACGGCCTTTCTCATTGCCATCACTTCGGCTAGAAGGGTTTCAGAGCTTCAAGCCCTTTGAGCCAAACCTCCATATCTGGTCTTCCATAAAGATAGTTTCCCTCCGGATCAATCCCTCCTTCTTACCTAAAGTCGCCTCTGAGTCCAACATTAATCAATCTATCAACTTACCGGTGTTTTTCCCAAATTATCAAAACAAAGGTGAAAACAAATTACACTCTTTGGACATGCACAGACAATTGAGGTTCTATTTACACAGGACTGCTGATCATAGGAAATCTGAGCAACTCCTTGTATCCTTTGCTAAACCCTTTTTGGGTAAACCTGTGTCAAAAGCTACATTGTCCAGATGGATTTCACAATGTATACTTCTTGCATATAAGAGTTCTGGCCGACCAGAACCTGTCAGAGTTCACGCCCATTCTACTCGATCGATTTCCACTTCTGCTGCCTTTTGGTCAAGGGTGTCCTTGGATGACATTTGTTCAGCAGCCACTTGGATTTCATCCCATACCTTTATTACCCATTACAAGCTGGATATAATTTCCAGAGGAAGGGCATCCTTTGGCTCTGCAGTGCTCCGGAATATTCTTCAATGAGGACCTTCCAAGTTTTTAGGTAGCTGGAGACTCTGTCCCACAGGTTGATGAACAAATGAAGTTAACTACTTCAGATAAAGAAGTTATGTACTTACCATAACATTCCATCTGAGTAGATAACTTCATTTGTCAGCAACCAACCCCCCCCCCCTCCATCCCCCTAACCTGTAGTTCATCCCTTTTTAGGATCTTGTGTTCTCTGTACCAGATGACATCAGGTTAGGATGTTTAGTTGATTCTTTGGTTGTAGTATTGTATAATGCTAAGCAAACTCGATCTGAGGACAGAGAAGGATGGCAGGGGGTTATGGGTAAGGAGGAGGAGCTTGGAGCTCGGATCTTAGCTGAATAAAGCTGAATAAAGCTGCCAGCTTGGATCCGATACCCACAGGTTGCTGACAAATGAAGTTACCTACTCAGATGGAACGTTATGGTAAGTACATAACTTCTTTTTTCTTAAAATCCTCAGTACCTCTGGGTGAGTCGTTAGGGAATATCAACTTGAACATTACATTCCTAAGAAAAAACTTCAGATGAGTTATAGTGTCTGGTATGTCTGCCATCTGGGCTGGAATTTTAGACAGATAGTTGAGATCGTGTCCGATGTGATTTTTTATAACCTTCGCTTGTGATTAGTTGCTAGGATAATATATTTAATGAGATTTTATGTATAATTGTGTAGTTAGGAATACTGTGACTTTAAACTGAATAGACTAGCTGACGTCACTTATTCTGCGCGTGTACGTATGGTCAGTAAATGCTGAATGAATGAAGTTTTTGAAATGATGAAGCGTTTTCTGAGAGTATAAAACAGATACTCTTTGTTTGTACTAGTTTATGTTAATGGTTTGAAGAAGCCACATTTTGTGCTCAAAGTGCTAACCTGACATTAAACGTTTAAAATATATTGCATGCTGATGTTCTTCATGTTTCACTGTTGCGGTCATCACATTTGGGTTATCTGCCTACAGGTAACCCTCAGCCGGCCTGAATACCAGAGTCTTCGGATTTCTGCGTCGGATGCTGTCTCCTCTTCCATGACGTCAGGTTGTCAGGGGTATAAAACATGCAGCCGACGCCATTACATCAGTCTTTCTTGCCTTGTAGTGCTCGAAGCAGAAGCCGTTCGCAAGTGCCGGTCGGCGACTCCTGAAATTTTCGTTTTCGAGTTTCAGACCCGAAGTCTTCAAAAAAGTTAAGTACCTCATCGGGGATCCTTTTTCTTGCTCCAACCGATGTCAGTAAAACTTAATTGTCTTGCCTGTGGAAAGCAAATACCTCATAGAGGTTTGCATTTGTACTGCATCCCCTGTTTAGGCCCAGACCACGACGTCCCTCACTGTCGGTTTTGTGCCTTGTTCAACCCCCAAACTATTCATCATCAGGCTATTTTTGCAGCCAATTACTTTTGTACTCTGTCTCAGTACTCCGAAATGACTTCGTTAAGCCATCAGACTACCGATCTTCCGAAAAAACATAAGGATAAAGACAGAGACAGACCGTATAGGTCCAAAACTGCCAACAACGCTTCTGTTAAGCTAATCGCCAGTCCACCGGTACTCAGTAAGGCGCTTTTGCAACCTCTGATACCAGCTACTTCAGATTTGCAGGCCTCTACTGAGACCCATGCGGAGTCTGGTATGCCACAAGATACTTCAACTATGGAACCTGCGGATGTCTCTACCTTGGATGGGTCCTGGCCGCTGTGCAGGCACCGGCTTCTGAGGGTGTTTTCAGGCCTACAGACATTCATTTTAAACCAACACCATCGTTTCCATCCAGAAGTTATGAATTCCTCAGGCCAAAAACTCGCACTACACCTAGAAAACCGATGACCAAACAGCGGGCTCAGGCCCATATGCCTCAAAAACAAATGCTTAGAATGGCTGAAGACCTTGTTACCTTAATTAGGGGAAGCCAGCCTTCCCCCTCTAAGAGACCTAGAACTGAATTTCTTTCTGATTCGTCTGATCAGGAATTTGATATTTCTGCTCCTTCTGATTACCAGGATTTGCCCTTATCTACTTATGAGGATTCTGATGCAGAGAATTCCATTCCCTCTGCTTCCCCTCCAGAAGATTTTTCTTTTGGTGAAATCTTGCATACTCTTAGGGAGCATTTCCGCTGGGAAAGCCAGGATTACTCTGAGTCCAAAAAGAGACTAAGGGAATTCTTACTCCTGCCTCAACACAGGCCTTTGGCTATCCCTCCTGTTCTGGACATTGTAGATGATGCTTTCTTGGAATCTAGCCTTACCTTAGACACTTTACCTCCAGCTCTCAGAAAACCTGACAGGTACTACAGAGTACCTGACTCACAAGTTCCTCTTCAAGAATCCTTCTGTGGATCCAGAGACCATTTCCCAAGGACCAAAAGGTATTAAGGCTACTGCTGCCAAAAATCCTACCCCTTCTGATAGAGATTCTAGAGCCTTAGCCAGATTGGGTAAGAATGTATACACGTCTGCTACTTTGGCCATTAGGGCTTTAAATTGCCAGTTTCATATGTTAAAGTATCAGCAGCATATTATGGGACTACTTAAACAGAAAATGGTATTGATTCCTGACTATGCTGAACACAAAGAATTGCAAGATTTAATGCGTTTTGCAGAACAAGTTGGTAAACATACTTTGCAATGTGGTTTTGACGCTTTAGAAGCATCTTGCAGGGCTGCTGTCACTGGGTCTGTACTTAGAAGGCTTGCTTGGCTTAAGGAACAAAATTTGCCAGATTATGTTAGTTAAATTACTGGATGCTCCTTTAAACCAAGACCGCCTTTTTGGCAACAAAGCAGAAGTCCTCAAAAGGATGGAGGGAAAAGCTAAATCTATGCAAACTGTTAAAGATTTCCTACAAGTACAGCCGCCCAGGTTCAGTAGGCATTGGCCTTCAAAGAACTGGTCCTTTCCAGTCCCTTCCAGGCCTTCTCAGTCCAAACCCAGGAACAGCAGACCACCTAAGCTACAGTCTCAGGCTACACACAGACCTAAGCACTGGGGGGCTCCCACTTCCAAAGCAGGGAGTAGTAAGCCACCCCCCTATGGAAAAATGGCACAATGACTTAACCTTAATCCTTCCAAGCCCTGCTCAACTACCTGCTCCCTTAGGAGGAAAGCTCGCCCTGCTTGCAAAAAAATGGGAACTCATTACGCAGGACAAATGGGTTTTGAATATAGTATCAAAAGGATACAGATTCCACTTCCACACACTACCAACCCCAAATCCAACCCCAAATGGTTGGCTAGACCTATCCCCAAATCAGTGGGCGGAGGCCCAACAGCAGGATGTTCTTCGTGTTTCACTGTTGCAGTCATTACATTTGGAGTATCCTGCTGGCAGGTTGCCCTCAGTCTGCCTGAATTCCAAAGTGTTGGGTCTTGCATCGGTTTCTGTCGCCCCTTCCCTGACGTCAGGTTGTCAGGGATATAAAAGATACAGCCAATGCCATTTTCTTCAGTCTTTCTTGCCACGCGGTGCCCGAAGCAGAAGCAGTTCGCAAGTGCCGGTCGGCCGACTCCTGAGATTTTTGTGTTCGAATTTCAGAACCGAAGTCTTCTTTAAAAGCTAAGTACCCCGTTGGGGAAACTTTTTTTCTTGCTCCAGTCTGATGTCAGAAAAAAATTAATAACTGTATTTCTTGTGGGAAGCAAATACCTCATAAGGACTTTCATTCTTACTGTATTCCTTGCCTAGGCCCTGACCACGACATAGCTAGTTGTCGGTTTTGTGCTAGATTTAACCAACGAACTATTAAGCGTCGGTACGATTTTGCATTAAGCTATTTTGGCCGAAGATTTAATTATACAATGTCGTCGGATAGCCATCCAACAACCGGAGTTCACAAAAAACGCAAAGAAAAAGAAATTCAGGCTACCGAGGTCCAAAACCGACGACGAGGCTTCTCCTAAGCCAGTCGCCGGTTCTCAGTGAGGCGCTTTCGCAGCCCCTGATGCCCGCTACTTTAGAGTCGCAGGCTGCTACCAACACCCACATGGAGGCGGCAAGGCCGCTAGAAGCTCAAAGTATTGGAGCCTCGGAGACTATTCCCTCAGATGGGTCTGGAGCCACTGAGCAGGCATCGACTTCTGAGGGTGTATTCAGACGTAAACAATTATACATTAAAACGACTTCAGCTTCAAAGGCAAAGACTAAAGCACCTTTAAAGACAAAGAAACAAGTTCAACAGCCTCATGGACAGGCCTCCATGCCCAAATGGCCAAAGACTTAATTAGCTTGATCAGGGGTTTCCATCGGTTTCCATCCCCCTCCTGATAAGAGGCCTAGGCAAGAGACAGACTATGAATCTTCAGATCAGGTTTCCATTTTTTCTGATTCCTCTTCTGATCAGGAATATTCTCTACCTCCCTATGAGGATTCTGATGCTGAAGAATCTATTCCTTCTGCTTCTCCTCCTGAGGACTACTCTTGGGGGAAACCTTGCATACCATGAGGGAGCATTTCCACTGGGAGAGCCAAGATTTTTCAGAATCTAAGAAAAGGCTCAGAGACTTCCTTTTACTACCTCAACACAGGCCTCTAGCTGGGCTCTAGACAGATGGGGAAAAAAGATTTGCACATCTGCTACCTTGGCTATAAGGGCCTTAAATTGCCAGTTTCATATGCTCAAATATCAGCAAAATATCATGACACTGCTTAAACAGAAAATGTTGATAAATTCTGAATGTGCAGAAAACAACGAAATGCAGGATGTATTGCATGCAGCTGAACAAGTTGGAAAGCATACTTTGCAATGTGGTTTTGATTCTCTAGAGGCCTCCTGCAGGGCCGCTGTTACTGGTTCTGTCATTAGGAGGCATGCTTGGTTAAAGGAACAAAATCTGCCTGATCATGTCAAAGCAAAATTATTAGATGCTCCATTACAGCATGATACCCTGTTTGGTGTTAAGGCAGAAGAGGTGCTCAAGAAAATGGAGGACAAAGCTAAGTCTGTGCAAATGGTCAAGGAATTCTTGAAGGTACAGCCTCCTAGGTTTAGCAGACACTGGCCTACAAAGAATTGGTTCTTTCCAGTGTCAGACACACCTCAAAGGGGCAGACCCAGACACCCTAGAGGCAGATCCCAGCCACAAGGTTCGTACAGGTCTAAGCAATGGGGTGCTTCTACCTTCAAAAGTGGAGAGGACAAATCACAACCATGCAGTAAACAGTCCCAATGACTTCCCCCTGCCTGTACCAAGTACTTATCTTCTGGCAGCACCCTTAGGGGGAAAACTAGCACTTTTTTCTCGAAATTGGTACATTATTACCCAGGACAAATGGGTTCTCGACATAGTGCCACAAGGCTGCAAGTTTCACTTCCATACCCTGCCAAGGAGAAACGGTTTGCCAGACCTGCCAAAAAATCAATGGGCAGAGGCTCAAAAACAAGTTACATCTCTCATGCACATGGGGGCTATTCAACAAGTGCCACGGCAAGAGCAGGGACAAGGATTTTACTCAAGACTGTTCTTGGTACCCAGAAAGGACAAAGCATGGAGACCAATTCTGGATCTATCTATTCTAAACACTTACCTGGATATACCCAAATTCAAGATGTTGACCTTGCAGCAGCTTCTGCCCATGCTGGGCAGCAAGGCTTGGCTCGTGACTGTAGACCTAAAAGAGGCATACCTGCATGTCCCAATCAGACAATCATGCAGAAGATACCTCATATTCAAGGCTGGCTCAAAACATTACCAATTCTCTGCACTGCCTTTTGGCTTATCTACTGCACCCAGGGTCTTAAAGTGCCTGGCACCAGTAATTGCTTTCTGCAGACAAAGAGGAATACAAATATATCCTTACTTGGATGACTGACTCATTCAAGCAGAGTACAAGGACATTCTACTACAGCATCTGGCATTTGTGAAGAAACTTTTAACATGCCTAGGGTACACAGTCAACGAAAAGAAATCAAAACTAGTACCCTCACAAGAGATAATATTCCTGGGTGCAAGCTTAAATACAACTGCCTAGATGGCTTATCTCAGGCCACACAAACAAAGGCAACTGACTACCTATTTCAAGGAAATGGCAACAAAGGCCCAGTTATCTGCAAGAAAAATTCTGCAGGCTTTGGGCTTCATGGCATCCTGCATCCTACTAATTCCATATGCAAGACTGCATATGAGGAAACTTCAGTGGTACCTAAAAAGTGTCTGGACGCAACATTGCCACAGCTTGGAAACAATGATTTCTCTCATTCCCTGCCTGTAACAGGAGTTTCAATGGTGGGCAAAGGCTTGTCACCACAGCAAGGGACAGCCATTCTCAATACCCCCAGCCAGGCAGAACCTTACGACGGATGCTTCAGATTATGCCTGGGGGGCCCACATGGCAGGAAGAGGTATTCAGGGCATCTGGGCCGCAAACCAAATGCATCTACATATCAATCAAAAGGAGATGCTAGCTGTTCATAATGCCCTGATAGCCTTCAAGGACCTAATTCATCCGGGAAAACGTCTGATAAAGACAAGACAACACCACGGTCATGTTGTACTTAAACAAGCAGGGGGGCACTCACTCTTACCCCCTTTGCAGACTAGCCATGGCTTTATGGGACACAGCATTGACTTACCAAGTTCATCTGCAGGCACAATTCCTGCCAGGAAAGGAAGATACTCTGGCAGATGAACTAAGCAGAAACCTCATGGATCCCCACGAGTGGCACCTGGATCCACAAGTCTTCAGCATGATGATAAAGAAATGGGGACACCCGGAAATGATTTGCCTCCCCTCACAACAATCAACTAAAAAGATTCTGCACAAGGACTTATCACAGACAAGCATGGAAAGTGGACGCCTCATCTTTCAGCTGGACAAACCTATCAGTATATGCCTTTCCTCTACTGCCTCTCCTTCCCAAAGTACTCCTAAAGGTCAGACAGGAGAAACCAAAAATGATTCTGATTGCCCCAGACTGGCCACGCCAGTACTGGTATCCAATCTTAAGGAACTTGTCTCAATGCCCAGCCGGGACTTTACCTCTAATACCTCATCTACTGTCCCAACAAGACAATCGGATTCTGCACAGCCAACTCAGGACCTTAAACCTGGCAGCATGGCAGATAACGTAGCCATACAAAGCACACCTCTCAGTAAAGCTATGATGGATGTCATTTTAGAAGCCAGAAGGCCTAGTACTAGAAAATCCCATGCTGGAAAATGGAACAGATTTTGTGCTTGGAACCAAGTTCAAGGAACTGATACAGCTGTCCCAAACATTCCTCAGATTTTGCAATATTTAACTGAAATGCTGGACAAAGGCCTATCTTTCTCATCAATTAAAATCCATGCCTCTGCCATTTCGGCTCATTACAATACAGAGCCACCACTCTTTTCTCATCCTTTATTAAGGCAGTACCTCAGAGGAGCCAAAAATTTAAGGCCTCCAAGGAGAACACCAACACTTGCATGGGACCTCAATTATGTCTTGGAAAAACTCACCTTACCGCCTTTTGAGCCAGCTGCTACTGCAGATATAAAGTTTTTATCTTGGAAAACAGCTCTGCTCCTAGCAATAACTTCTGCAAGACGAGTGTCAGAGCTACATGCTCTCATGGCTGTGGAACCCTTTATCATTTTTTATCCAGACAGGGTCTCTCTGAGGAGAAACCCTACATTTATGCCTAAGGTAGTATCCAGTGTAGCCCTTAACTGCATTCTTTGGACGTACACAGACAACTTAGATTCTACTTGGGTAAAACTAGAGTTTTCAGAAAGACAGAACAATTACTAGTGGCATATGCTGCAGGATCACAAGAAAAGGCGATCTCCAAGCAGACTATTTCAAAGTGGATAGGTCACTGCATTCGTTTCTGCTACTCTCAGCATGGCAAACCTGTGCCTAAGGACATTAGGCCACATTCAACCAGAGCTGCAGCCACTTCTGCAGCCTTTCTCAGGGGAGTACCAACCAAAGACATTTTAGAGGCTGCTACTTGGAGTTCAGTGCCTACCTTTACAAAACATTACAATCTGCCACTTCACTCTAAATCCAGGGCAGGCTTTGCCACTGCAGTTCTGCAGGGCCTCATAGCCGCCCCTAATGCTATTTAGTTCCATCCTCCCATCCATAGCTTTGGAGAATCTACCCAAATGTAATGACTGCAACTGTGAAACACGAAGAACATAGTACAGTTGTGTACACTTACCATAAATGTAGATGTTTGAGTGTATTCACTGTTGCAGTCCAGGTTACCCACCCACCATCCCTCTTATTTTTGCTGAAACTATCTTTCCTTCTCTGATCTATACAACCTATGTGGTGTATTTGCTTATAGATGAAGGTAAAGTTTATTTTGATGCATGTATGTGTTACTTACATATATTTAGCATACCCTTTTGGGGGCACCTGACATCTGGGGCAAGAAAAACTGAAGAAAATGGTGTTGGCTGCATCTTTTATACCCCTGATGACCTGACGTCAGGGAAGGGGCGACAGCAACCGACGCAGGACCCAAGACTTTGGAATTCTGGCCGACTGAGGGCAACCTGCCAGCAGGATAACCCAAATGTAATGACTGCAGCAGTGAATACACTCTTAACATTTACATTTATGGTAAGTGTACACAACTGTACTTTCTCTCTCTCTTCTCAGTATCAGGGCTATTCAACCTGTCCCAGCAGAACAAAAGGGACAAGGTTTTTATTCAATACTTTTTCTGGTACCCAGAAAAGACACCTCCTGGCGTTCTATCCTGGACCTCTCTATTCTCAACACCTATCTGGTAGTTCCAAAATTCAAAATGCTAACTCTTCAACAGCTTCTTCCTATGCTAGCCAAGGATACCTGTCTGGCAACCTTAGACTTAAAGGAAGCTTACCTGCACATCCCAATAAGGGAATCTTGCAGGAAATGCCTATGCTTCAGGGCAGGCTCCATGCACGATCAGTTCTCTGCAGTTCCCTTTGGCTTATCTACTGCGCCCAGGGTATTCACAGTGTCTAGCTCCAGCCATTGCATTTTGCAGGCAGAGAAATATTAAAATTTACCCATACTTGGACGATTGTCTGATTCAAGCAGAAAGCCAGGACTTGCTATTAAAACACCTGGCATTCATAAAGAAACTTCTAACCTCACTGAGGTACACCGTCAACGAAAAGAAATCTCACCTAGTACCCTGCCAACAGATTGTATTCCTGGGAGCAATCTTGAACTCACCTTCCTAGATGGCATTCCTCACTCCAAAGAAACAAGTTTATCTGACAACCTACTTCAAACTATTGTTCACAAAACCCCAGCTATCTGCAAGGAAAATGCTGCAAGCCCTGGGGTTCATGGTCTCTTGCATTCTACTAATTCCATATGCAAGACTACATATGAGGAAACTACAATGGTATCTTAAAAATTCTATGTTGTCAACATTCTCAGGACCTGGAAACAATGATTCCTATCATTCCTTGTTTGAAGACAGTTACTTTGGTGGGCAGAGGCCTGCTACCACAACAAGGGACTCCCTTTCACTCTACCCCCTGCAGCCCATACCCTAACAACAGAAGCATCAGACTATGCATGGGGGACTCACATGGCAGGGTAGTGCATTCAGGGCAAATGAAACCCCGAGACAGATGCACCTGCATATCAGTCAAAAAGAAATGTTAGCTGTACAGAATGCTCTGACAGCCTCCAAAGACCATACTCTTCCAGGACAACTATTGGTAAAGACAGACAACACCACAGTTATGTGGTACATAAGCAGGGGGGAACCCACTCATATCCTCTCTGCAGACTAGCCATGGCTCTGTGGAACACAGCCCTGAGCTAACAAGTTACACCTACAAGCTCAATTCCTGCCAGGCAAACTAAATTCACTGGCAGACTTAAGTAGAAATCTCATGGACCCACATGAATGGAAACCAGAATCCAAAATATTCAATCTCTTGAATAAATGGAGGACTCCAGAGGTAGACCTGTTTGCCTCCCCTCAGAACTAGCAATTGGACAATTTCTGCACAAGGACTCCCCACAGTCAAGTTTGGAAAGTGAATGCCCTGTCCTTCACCTGGGAAAGCCTCTCAGTTTATGCCTTTCCCCCTCTGCCTCTCCTCACGAAGGTTCTTCTAAAGATCAAACAGGACAAGCCAAGGACAATACTGATTTTACCAGACTGGCCACGCCAGCACTGTTACCCCCTCTTGCGCAGTATGACACTGCTGCAACCATGGCACCTGCCTCAGACCCCTTCCCTGCTTTCCCAGCGGGCAGGCCAGATTCTGCACCCTCAGCTTCAAACCCTGAACTTTGCAGTCTGGCTAATTCCTTGAGCTCCTATCTAGCATCCCTCAGTAAGCAGGTGCTGGATGTCATTCTGTAGGCAAGGAGGCCTAGTACTGGAAAATCCTATGCTGAAAAGTTGAAGAGATACTGTTCCTGGAGCCAGGCTCAGGGAATGGGCACAGCAGTGCCCAGCTTACCTCATATTCTACAGTGCTTAACAGAAATGCTCCAGAAGGGCCTATTCTCATCAATAAAAATTCATGCCTCTGCCATTTCAGCACATTATAATACTGAGCCACCCCTCTTCTCTCACCCCCTGCTAAAACAATTCCTTAGAAGGGCCAAAAATTCAAACCCCCCCAGGAGTGCTCCCACTCCAGCCTGTCACCTTAACTTTGTATTGGAAAAGCTCACCCCCCCCCCCCCCTTGAGCCAGCTGCAACAGCAGATTTGAAATTCTTTTCTTGGAAAACAGCCTTCCTTCTAGCCATCACTTCAGCAAGAAGTGTGTCTGAATTACAGGCCCACATGGCAGTGGAACCCTTCATTATCTTCCCTGCGGACTGGGTTTCCCCCAGGACTAATCCTTCCTTTATGCCCAGCGTGGTGCCTAGTGTGGCTCTAAATCAGTCCATTCATTTGCCTAGTTTTTTCCCTAATCCACAAAACAAAGGGGAACGAATGTTGAACTCTCTGGACATGCACAGACAACTTAGATTTTATTTTTGGACAGGACTAAGCCTCTCAGAAAATCTGAACAGCTGCTAGTTGGCTTTGCTGCAGGGGCAGAGGGGAAGGCCATTTCAAAGCAAACCATTTCAAGATGGATAGCCCATTGAATTTATTTCTGCTACAAGCACCATGGAAAACCTACCCCACAGGGGATAAGATCACATTCCACCAGGGCTGCATCTACCTCAGCGGCTTTACTCAGAGGAGTCCCTTCCAGGGACATCCCAGAAGCTGCTACCTGGAGCTCTGTACATACCTTCACCAAGCATTATCACATGCTTATCTTTTCTAAATCCAGAGCTGGATTTGCCACTGCAGTCTTTCAGGGCTTAATAGCTGGCCCTAATGTTCTTTAAATTCCTCCTCCCTTCCTTAGCTTTGGGAATCAACCCAAATGTGATGACTGCAATATTGAAACATGAAGAACATAGTACAGTTGTGTACACTTACCGTAAATGTAGATGTTCGAGTGTATTCACTGTTGCAGTCCTGGTTACCCTCCCTCCAGCCCCCTGACTTACCTTGGCTGTACCTTTCCTTTTTGTTTGATTTATTTCTTTATTTATTTATTTTTTTTTTTCTGGTGTATTTGCTTTTTGATGGGGGTGTACCATACCATATAATTGCTTCCCATTGTGGGGGCACCTGACATCTGGGGCAAGAAAAACTGATATAATGGCGTCGGCTGCATGTTTTATACCCCTGATGACCTGATGTCATGGAAGAAGACAGCATCCGATGCAGAAGTCCGAAAACTCTGGTATTCAGGCCGGCTGAGGGCTACCTGCAGGTAGATAACCCAAATGTGATGACTGCAACAGTGAATACATTCGAACATCTACATTTATGGTAAGTGTACACAACTGTACTTTTGGAGTTATGCTTCGCATCACCATTAGCTTTGTTTGTGCTGTTATTTGCTGGTCACAACGGTATTGGTTTGCCTGCTGGTTGTTCCTTTGTTTCTTCTTGTGTATTTATTTACTTAATTATTTATTGTCTTTTGTTTACTGAGAAAGTCCATTTGGGCATGCGTCCCATTTTCTGCGGAGACCCAGGGAGAAAAGTTCTGCTTAAAATAAAACAATAGAAATTAAACATTTTAAGCATAGCTCTGTGTGTAGTATTGAGACAAATAGTAAAGACATTTGTCATATAAAATAACGCATACAAAAGGAGATACACCACGGCCAAAGTATCTTAATGTCCAAATAAAACTCCAGTCTTCACTTCGAGTTTTACTAACACTTAAAACAGGATCCAAAAAACCAGTGAGCGCTTTCACGTACAAAAACGTTTCATCAGACTTCAATGTTTAACATAATCTCATAGTTATTTTATATAGGTGACCCAATCACTGAACATCCAATCAAATACAAAACACACAATTCAAAATGAAAACACAAAAAGACTTTTTGTGCGTCACTGCCTCTTAAAAATTATTAAAATACATCTTATATGTAAAATATTATGATAAAGGTTTATCAATTAAAATATAAACCTATATCAAATAAAATTATATATTTAAAATATAATTCAGAATTATTTCAATGTTTTAGTGTTTATATGGTCGTGCTGCTAAAAACGGTGTGGTTTTAAAATACTACTGTGAAAAAAGATTATAGAAAAACTTGCAGAATGTAAATCTTTACATGATACTTTTGACTGCACATTTTATATTACTCTTATGGTTTTTACTCTGTATTTTGTACATATTTATTCTTTGCAACTCAAATCTTGTAATTTAAACTGTTAAATTCATGTACTGTGGAGCTTTTCTCCCCAGGCCCCCACTGAAAATGGGTTCTGTATGGCCCAATTAACTTTCCCGGTAAACAAAATGCAACTAAATAAATAAAAAAAATAAAATGTTAACATGTAATAGCTGGAGATACAATAGCAATGATGCGCACACATAGGTTCAGTTTATTTATATTGACATTAATAAGGTAGGATGTCAGTAGAGCAGGAACAGAAGAATAGAAGAGAAGGAAGGTATATATCAAATGATCAAGAAAAACAAAAGTAGAAAAAGTTCTGATAGCGGAGAGGTTCAGATAACAGTAGAAAGGTAATTATGAGGAGGGAAAGTGGTGGGTATTAGGAGAGGATTACAGATATAAATTAATTGGAGGAACAGTATTGGAGGTGAGAGAGTAAGGGTGAGTGATAAGAGAGATTAGCACAGAATGAAAAATCTGAAGAAAGGTGGGTTTAGTCAGGATGGGAGCATGAGCATAGCCATGAGGAAGTTGGGTGTTTCAGGTTGTGTATGAAAAGTGTGGTAATGTTCCCTTGTTTTAAGGTGGATGGGATGGCGTTAGAGTGATTAGCAACATAGGTTGCATAATGTGAGTCACCTGCACTGTTATGAGAATTTGTCTTGGTTAGGAGATATTTGTTGTGTGAGCAGAGATTCCTAGGAGGCAAGTAGTGTTTGAGGATGCTTTCTAGTGAAGGCAGGTGTCTGGGTTGTGTATTATTGTGTGGGCACTAAGCAGTTGGGAGTAGGTAAGATAAATATGTGGTTCGAGCCAGTGCAGGTGTTAGTGCTAGGCAGTAGTATTAACCATTTGGTAACTTGGATGCAGACTTGGCTATTGTATTGTAGCAAATATGTAGTTTAATTTTTTAAGATGGAGTGAAAGTTACTCAGAGTGGGTGCTGCATAGAGAAGTGAAGAGAGAAGATAGGATAATGCTGAAGAATCCCTAGAGTAGTCAGTGAGGAAGGGTTTTTCTGTAGAGGAAGGCCAAATTTTGTTGAGTTTTCTTGATGGCTTGAGTGACGTGTTGACCATATTTTAAGTTGTCAATTAAGACACCAAGATGCGTTGTATTGGAAACTGTTTCAGTTGAGGTATTATTTGCTGATTTGATATTGAAATATTGTTTCTATGCTAACAGAGATGTGGGTAAAACAGCATTATTTAATTTAACTAATTTATTTTTACCATTTAAAATTAGTTGGTAGTCATCTAGCCAGGCCTCAGCTGAGGAAAAGGAGTACTGGGTCATCTTGTGGAGTAGCAGTATACTTGTTGCAGAGCATATGAGCGTTACATCATGTGCGTTTTACCATGGAGGCCTCTTTGATAGCTTTATGAAGATTATTAGTGAGTATTTTGAATAGTAAAGGCTTTAGAACAGATCCCAGAGGTACCGCAACAGTGACAGACAGAAAGGGTAGAGAGCTTGTTTCCGTTTTACATTCTGGAGGCTTTTGGTGAGAGAGCTGTATAACCACCTGAGGGATGAATGGGAGAGTCCTAGGTAGAATAGTTCATGGAGTAGATGTGTTGTGAAACTGTGTCAAATGATTTTGACATGTCTAAGAGGGAGGATACTAGGTTGCTGGTGTTTCTGTTAGAGTTTATGATTTTGGTAAAACTGAGGAAAGCAATAGTGGTGCTGTGGTGCGGTCTGGAACCATGTTGAGTGTTGTAGAGAAGATAGTCATTGTGAAGAGTGGAAGGGAGTTAGGAATGCATAATTTTTTTATAATATTTTAGAGAGCTGAAGTAGAATGGCTATAAGTCAGTAATTGGATAGGTCGGTGGATGTTTCCCCTTATGTAGAGGTATGATGTGGGATTTTTTCCAGATGGCAGGGGCGTAGCTTTCTGTAATTGATCTGTTTATGATTATAGATACAGGGTATGCTATAGCATCTGCAGTGATTCTGAGATGTTCTGGTGGCAGATTGTCAACAGCTGGTGTGAAATTTTTTAGTAAGTGTTTTTTAATAGAAGAGAGAGATGTTCTTCGTGTTTCACTGTTGCAATCATTACATTTGGGTTATTGCTTGCAGGTAGCCCTCAGTCAGCCTGATTATTAAAGTCTTGGGTCCTGCGTCAGTTGCTGTCTCATCTTCCGTGATGTCAGGTAGTCAGGCATATAAAGCATGCAGCCGACGCCATTACATCAGTCTTTCTTGCCGTGCAGTGCCCGAAGCAGAAGCAGTTCGCAAGTGCTGGTCGGCCGACTCCTGAAATTTTCGTTTTCGAGTTTCAGATCCGAAGTCTTCGAAAAAGCTAAGTACCCTGTTGAGGATCCTTTTTCTTGCTTTAAACTGATGTCAGTAAACGTTAACAGTTGTATTTCTTGTGGAAAGCAAATACCTCATAAAGATTTTCATTCTTACTGCATTCCTTGCTTAGGCCCAGATCACAACGTTCCTCGCTGTCTGTTTTGTGCCTTATTCAACCCTCGAACTATTCGTCATCGGTATATTTTCGCATCTATTTTGGTACTCGGTTCAATTATCCAGAAATGGCTTCGGTAAGCCACCAAACTACCAACATTCCAAAAAAACGTAAAGATAAAGACAGAGACAGACTGCATAGGTCCAAAGCTGCAGACGACACTTCCATTAAGCTAGTTGCCAGCTCGCCGGTACTCACTGAGGCACTTTCGCAGCCCCTGTTACCCGCTACTTCAGATTCACAGGCCTCTACTGAGACCCATTCGGAGTCTGGTATACTTCGAGATGCTTCTTTGACTATGGAACCTGCAGATGTCTCTACCTTGGATGGGTCCGGAGCCGCTGTGCAGGCACTGGCTTCTGAGGGTGTATTCAGGCCTACCGACTTGCATATCAAACCAACGCCATCTTCTTCTTCAAGGCCTAAAACTCGATCCACACCTAGAAAACTGACTCCCAGACCACATGGTCAGGCCCCTATGCCTAAAAAACAAATGATTAGAATGGCTGAAGACCTTATTACTCTCATCAGAGGAAGCCACCCTTCTCCCTCTTCAGAGACCTAGAACTGATTTTCCTTCTGATTCTTCGGATCAGGATTCTGAAATTTCTGTTTCTTCTGATTACCAGGATTTGCTCTTATCTACCTATGAGGATTCTGATGCAGAGGACTCCACTCCCTCTGCTTCCCCTCCAGAAGATTTCTCTTATGGGGAAAATTTGCATACTCTTAGGGAGCATTTCCGCTGGGAAAGCCAGGATTACTCAGACTCCAAAAAGAGGCTTGGGGAATTCTTAATCCTACCACAACACAGGCCTTTAGCTATCCCTCCTGTACTGGACATTGTAGATGATGCCTTCATGGAATCTAGCCTTGCCCCAGACACTTTACCCTCCGGCTCCCAGGAAACCTGACCGGTGTTAGAGTACCTGACTCTCACAAGTTCCTCTTTAAGAATCCTACTGCAGATCCAGAGACCATTTCTCAGGGACCCAAAGGCATTAAGTACTACTACTTCCAAAAATCCTACCCCCTCTGATAGAGATTCCAGGGCCCTAGACAGATGGGGTAAGAAGGTATACACTTCTGCTACTTTGGCTTTTGGGCCTTAAACTGCCAGTTTCATATGTTAAAGTATCAGCAGCATACTATTGGATTACTTAAACAGAAAATAATGTTGATTCCTGACTGTGCTGAAAATAAAGAATTACAGGATTTAATGCATTCTGCTGAACAAGTTGGTAAACACACTTTGCATTGTGGTTTTGATTCCTTAGAGGCATCTTGCAAGGCTGCTGTCACTGTGTCTGTGCTTAGAAGGCATGCTTGGCTTAAGGAGAAAACTTTACCAGATCATGTTAAAGCTAAATTACTGGATGCTCCCTTAAACCAAGACCGACTGTTTGGCAACAAAGCAGAAGTAGTACTTGAAAAGATGGAGGAAAAAGCTAAATCTATGCAAACTGATTTTCTGCAAGTACAGCCTCCCAGATTTAGTAGGCACTGACCTTCTAAGAATTGGCCCTTTCCTGTCTTTTCCAGGCCTTCTCAGTCCAAACCCAGGACCAGCAGACCACCCAGGCTTCAGTCTTACGGTACTCACATGCCTAAGCAGTGGGGCCTCCCTCTTCCAAAGCTGGAAGTGGTAAGACATCCCCCTATAGTAAACTGTCACAATGACTTAACCTTAAATCTTCCAAGCCCTGCTCAACTGACTGTTCCTTTAGGGCAGGGGTGTCCAACCTTTTGGCTTGCTGGGGCCGCATTGAGTGAACAGAAATGATCTTGGGGCCGCATATAAAATATATCATATAGTTAACTCTTTTGTTGCTCTGGAAGACCACAGTCGACCTCCTGGCTGTGCTGTAGGTGCATTTGAACAATGAATAAATGTAATAAATATTTACCTTAAAATTCTAATTCTCATTCTAATTCTCTAATCTAACAGTTAACTCTAACATCTTAGTTAATATATATATATATATCTATATATATATATATATATATATATATATATATATATATATATATATTTTTTTTTTTTGCAAATAAACAGATATTCACTACAGCACTAGCATTTCTCACTGGGAAAACCATTCCAGCAGTTCAACTACGTAAAATGTCAACATCAGCAGTCCTACAATACTATAATCCACAAAAATAACCCAACAAATTTGCAATAAAGTAAAGAATTCACTTTACTGACTTAATAAAACAATTCTGAATAAGCTACAAGAGGGTCTCACCCAAACAAATAACTGGTGCCAGAAATATGGCCTCAAGCTAAATGCCAAAAATGCATCATCATCCCCTTTGAGGAGAGTGATGTCCCCACAAATTATCACATTAATAACAATGTTGTAAGCACGCAATAAGTTGTATGGTACTTGGGCACCCAGGTTGATAGAAACCTGACTTTTGACCACCACGTTGTCTCCATTGTAAGGATAGCTTTTATCTTGGCCCACTTCATTAGTAAGGATTGTATCTCATCCAGGGACAAGGAGGTCATAACATTCCTGTATTCTTCCTTTACAAGAGCCATTATTGAGTGCAATGCCCCTTTTGGCATGTGCCTCAGCAAAACACCCTGCCAAAAGAAAGACTACAACCATTTCTGACAAAAAAGGTCAAAGGACTAAGTTCACTTAGTTATCCAAACAGACTAAAAAGCTTCTTACTTTCCTCTGTCTCTCACTGGCCCCTATAAATTTCATCATTGGCTTGCTTTCCAGGCTAAGAAAGATCCTGCCTTAAGAGACGTCCTCTACCTCAGAAATACTGGTTATACTTAAAACGCTCACTACAAAGACCACAGCCTTCACTGCAACATAAACAAGCCACTTTTTATGGACAGGATCTTGACACAAAAACCTTCAACTTCTGTAAAAAGCTCCTCTCATTATCAAACAATATAGTTCAGCAACACGATGGCTGGATGGATAGCCATAAATGTAGTCCTTGGGTAAGTAGCATAGCCTTCATCAAACCAGATGGAAAATCCACATACTAACCTTTCCCAGCTGGATGGCTAAGATCTAATATTGGTTACTCAAGTCTAGATGCCCAAGAAGAGGGGCATGTTTAACTAAGAATTCCTTTTGCAAAATTATATTCAGTATACATATTAAATCTCTCACACACACACACACACACACACACACACACACACACACACACACACACACACACACACAAAAGCCCCTACTTGTAAAATAGGCAACCTCAGTAATCACATGACACCAACTCACTGAATGGAATTGTCTGGAAGTCAAAATATCTGAAAAAAAAATCATAACAGAGATGGATTCGTCCATGTAATTTCCAACCACCAAAAGGACCATCAATAAATTAACAAACAACTGCTTGGCAAAAAGTAAATCAATAAGAAAACCATAAACTATAATGCTAGATACTGGTGTCAACATATAACTTGTGTCAATCCCCAGGTTAATCCATACCAACAGATTGTTTCAGAGCTTCAGCTATGTACAAACAGCTTTCTCCTAAAAACTTAACTCATTGATATTTGCCTTGCTGTAATTATAACTGTAAAAAAAATGTTTTTAAGTTTATTCTGTACCCCAGTGATTCTCACTGTTACGAGATGTAATCTCTGCCATATTGTATGAGTACTACATCCATAATTTGCGGTCTCACTCTCTCATGTATTGTATTATATTGTTTTGTATTATTTTTGGAGCTTTTCTCCCCGGGCCTCCGCTGAAAATGGACCTGTGTGCAGTCGGACTTTCCCGGTAAACAAATGTAAAATAAAATAAATAAAAATTAACTTCCCTCCAATCTAAAGCCATTTGACATTCAGACATTTTAATTTGTGCAGAAGTTACTCACAGACTGACAGTTTACTGAGCTGTAATGCTGACCTTCGCTTTTGATAAAAACAAATTCCCAGACTTTGTCAATAGCTCAAAGTGTAGAGAGGATTATTTCATAGGTTCATAGGTTTATACTAGGCTATCTGCCCTAAGGCATTTATAAGCCTAGCCCAAATTTTTGTGGCTTACGCCACCCCTTATATGAAAAAATACTGTGCCCATTAGTTTGTTGTGCCTCTGTCCAGCAGTGACACAGAGATGATTCCCAGGGTAAACCTACGATCTCCCATCCACAGGTCTAGATTTCTCTTGAACAGAGTCAGCGAGATGCTCTGCCTCACATGGACCGGGATTTTATTCCACAGCATAGGGAGTCTCTGAGTGATAAATCTATCCCTCCAGCACGTCCTATTTATATCCGTGCTAAGGTTTAAGTCGCTTGCTCTAGTGGTTTTGGTGGATTTGGATTTTTGAGGTGGAGCATGTCCATTAATTCGGGTTGGACATGGCCTTGTATGTCAGGCACATGTCACCTCTGAGCAGACGGTATGCGACTGAATAGAGCTGGAGTTTCTTCAATCTGGCAGCATATGACAGATTTTGGAGTCCCTTTATCCTTTTGGTGAGGAACTTTTGGGGTCTCTCCAATTGCTGCAGATGGCGGGTGAGATACATCCCGAATGGGGCATTGTACTCGATCATTGGTCTGATAAGTGAAGAGTACAGGGGAACAATAACCTCACTAGATCTGGATGTGAATCCCTTCATGATCAGGTGGGCAATGTAGAAGGTCTTTCTAACCACTTTAGCAATGTGAGTGTCAAAAGAAAGGCCACTGTCAACCTGGGTCCCCAGGTCCCTGATAACCTCTTCTGTGCTTAGTGGATTGCCACCTATATGGTAGCTTGGGGTTACCTTGTTTTTCCCGAAGGGTATGACTATACATTTTTTGGCGTTTAACTTCAGGCCATGGCTCTAGCACCATCTATCTGTTTCCGTGAGTCCCTTCTGAAGGATATCCGTGTCTGATACACTTTCCACTATGGCGCCCAGTTTGCAGTCGTCTGCAAACTTTGTCAGCCAAAGTCCTCCTATGTTGGCCTGTACTTTGAGAAGTAGATGCCAAACAATAGGGGGCCAAGGACCGAGCCCTGTGTGACACCACTTGTGACCGGCTTGGAGTCTGACACAGCGCCAGCAACTCTAACCCTGTGGGTTCTGTCCTTAAGCCAGTTTGCAACCCATCTTGTGACATATGGGTTTACATTTAAGCTGGTAAGTCTTTCTACAATACCGAGTGGGGTATTGTGTCGAAGCCTTGCAAGGTCAAGGTAGGCTGTATGGACTGCCTTTCCTCATCAATGGCCTTGGTGACTGTTTCGAAGAAGTCGACCAAGTTCAAAAGGCATGATCTTCCCTTGACAAAGCCAAACTGGGTCGGGTCCAATGTCTGCAAGTCCCATATATGTTTGTTTATGAGCTCCATTATGATCCTCTCCATAGCTTTGCAGACTAGAGTTGTTAACCTTATGGGCGTAATTACCAGGGTCCGTGGGCGCCTTTGTGGAGTGGGACAACAGTTGCCGTGCGCCACTCCTTGGGCACGTTATTTTTGGAAAACATCTTTAAAACTGTTAAACTGATTACACACCCAGAAACACAGAAAAGTTATTGTGATTATGTAAACCACAGACTGCTACAAGAAATCAAAATCACATGAGCAGTCTATGCTTATGTCTGAACAGATGAATCATACCTGTCAATTCCAAAAGAAGTAAAGTAGCTTAATAAGAAGGTTATTTGCAAGGTTACATGGCAGTTTATATTGGAAATAAGCAGAGATATTAAAAAGGCTCCGTTTTCATAATTATGCGAAAAGTCTTCCAAGGTAAATACAACTTCTGATTTAGTATGGAACCATACCTCTCAACCTTAGAGCAAGAAATCTGGACAAATCGAAAAATAAAAGTGGGACACAGGCCCAAAAATAGTTATGCATCACAGGCACCATTGAAACAACTGTAGCTGCAAACATTATACATCACTTATAATCTTTCTATCCCATTATTGTCAGTTAAACATTATATGGCTCATTCAGTCCTGCCTTATTTTGCATCAAAGAAAACCATGCTTTGAAATGACAAATGCATTAAAAATAATAAATAAAGCACATTGCATCAACATCCTGCAACTTCCTACCTGCAAGCAACCACAGAGCTTTCACTGAAACTAGGGTTGCTTGTTTCCTAGAATGACAGCTCTCCCTAATTAAGTCTAATGGTATACAATCTACCAGTATCTGGACTACCTGAAAGAAATTAAATTATGGCCTGTAAAGTGAAAGTACACTTTGTTTAATTAAACTATATTTCTAAGCCCACTTACTATATTTTTCAGTAACATCCCAATATCCATTTCCAGGTCACTTTACAAGACATTGGCAGTGGTAGACTTGGCATCCTTCAGAACCCCACAGGTCCACGCTAATACATTGTCCATTAAATGTAAATATCCATCCACTGTAAATGGCAAGAAGCTATGTCTTAAAAATCTACTTCTGGCATGTGTACCCAAGTATTAGGTTTTGAAACAAAGAAACATATTCTCCACAGTCCGTAAGTCTCTGTCTTTAATAATCGTCTACTGTTGCAGCACTCCCAATACAAGCACACACATTCACACTAAAATCCCCAACATTTAAAAAATGACATTGTGCCCACTTGATTTGCCAGTATTGATGATCCGTCAAAGCTATGCTTACTGTTGTCCAATCTACCACTGCTTAGAACCCACCAATGAAAAAACAGTACTAGGTGCTTTTTTTGTCTGAAAAAACAATACAACTTTATATACTACAGTCCCACATTAACCCTAGGCTGCTGTCTCATTCTTACTCCCTGGAACTGCATTACCTTGGATGACTACTTTTATTTCCTAAGCAAAAGACACAAACTGGAAGATGAGGCAAAAATCCAGACATTTTTTGAAAATCCATACAGTTAAGAGGTATGAGTTCATGTTCAATACAACACTCTCCCTGTCAGGAAAGTCGCAATTTAATGAAAGTGTACTCTTAATGTATTATGTATTTGTGAGCTAACTTGTTTGTGTTCAGTAGGTAGACTGATCATTTTTAGCCTCTTTGTGCATGCATCTTTCTCTGTCATGCACACATATACACACATACACACACTCCTACTTTCACACGCACAATTCTGCTTTCATGCATGCACTCACTCACTCCGTACTTACCTATTAACACAGATAATTGCTGTCCCTTTCAAAGGCAACAGCAGCAAATCCATACATGAGTCCCTCTTCAGCGAGAACACACACACACACACACACACACACACACACACACACACACACACACACACACACACACACACACAGATTGTTCAGTGCAAAATAATGGCGTAAACACACTGACCCTTTTTTGGCTCAAAAACAAAACTAGAAGGGTGCTTTGGCGCATGCACACACCGACATTAGCATTACAGGTCACGGGAGTGAAAAACACCAAACAAAAAACGTGTTTTTGGGGCATGCGTATGTCAATGTTGCAGTTAGTGGTTGAGGGCCGCATGGAAGAGCTCTGAGGGCCACATGCGGCCCGCGGGCCGCAGGTTGGACACGTCTACTTTAGGGGGAAAATCGTCCTGCATGCAAAAAACTTGGGAGCTCATTACCCAAGACAAATGAGTTCTAAATATAGTTTCCCAAGGATACAGATTCCACTTCCACACCTTACCATCCTCAAACAGTTGGCCAGACCTACCCCCAAATCAGTGGGCAGAGGCTCAACAGCAGGTTTTCAATCTTCTAAGTATCAGGGCTATCCAACCTTCCCAAAAGAGGATTTGGGGGCAAGGTTTTTACTCAAGACTTTTCCTGGTACCCAGAAAAGACAATACCTGGCGTCCTGTCCTGGACTTGTCTATACTAAACACTTTTTTGGTAATCCCAAAATTCAGAATGCTAACTCTTCATCATCTGCTTCCCATGCTAAGCAAAAATGCCTGGTTGGCAACATAGGATTTAAAAGAAGCTTACCTGCATATCCCAATAAGGGAATCTTGCAGAAAATACCTACGCTTCAGAGCAGGCTACATGCACCATCAGTTCTCTGCACTGCCCTTTGGCTTATCTACTGCCACAAAGACCCAGCTATCTGCAAGGAAAATACTGCAAGCCCTGGGGTTCATGGCCTCTTGCATTCTACTAATTCCATATGCAAAACTGCATATGAGGAAACTACAATGGTATCTAAAAAGCCTATGGTGTCAACATTCTCAGGACCTGGAATCAATGATTCTCATCATTCCTAGTATAAAGACAGAGTTCCTTTGGTGGGCAGAGGCCTGCCACCACAACAAGGGACTGCCATTCACTCTACCCCCTGCCACCCAAACCCTAACAACAGACGCATCAGACTATGCATAGGGGACTCACTTGGCAGGGCAGTGCATTCAGGGCAATTGGAACCCGAGTCAAATGCACAGGCATATCAATCAAAAAGAAATATTAGCTGTACAGAATTCTCTGACAGCCTTCAAAAACCACATTCTTCCAGGGCAATTATTGGTAAAGACTGACAACACCACTGTTATGTGGTACATAAACAAGCAGGGGGGAACCCACTCGTATCCCCTCTGCAGACTAGCCATGGCTCTGTGGAACACCGCCTTGAGCTACCAAGTGCACCTACTAGCTCAATTCCTGCCAGGTAAGCTAAATACACTGACAGACAACCTAAGCAGAGATCTCATGAACCCACACGAATGGAAACTGGAGCCAAAGATATTCAGTATTCTGAGAAACAAATGGGGGAGCCCAGAATAAACCTGTTTGCCTCCCCTCAGAACTACCAATTGGACAAATTCTGCACAAGGACTCCCCACATCCATGCTTGGAAAGTGGATGCCCTGTCCTTTACCTGGAAAAGCCTCTCAGTTTATGCATTTCTCCCTGTGCCTCTCCTCTTGAATGTTTTACTAAAGATCAAACAGGACAAACCAAGGACAATACTCATTGCACCAGACTGGCCACGCCAACATTGGTACCCCCTCTTGCGCAGTATGTCTCTACTGAAACCATGGCACCTGCCTCAGACTCCTTTCCCTACTGCCCCAGCAGGAGGGTCAGATCCTGTATCGCCAGCTTCAAACCCTGAACCTGGCAGCCTTGCTAATTACCTGAGTTCTCCTATACCATCTATCAGCAAACAAGTGCTAGATGTCATCCTAGAGGTAAGAAGGCCTAGTACTAGAAAATCTTATGCTGAAAAGTGGAAAAGATTCTGTTCTTGGAACCAGGCTCAGGGGAAGAGCACAACAGTGCCCAGTTTACTGCATATTCTTCAATACTTGAGAGGAATGCTTCACAAGGGCCTTTCCTTCTCTTCCATTAAAATTCATGCCTCAGCCGTTTCTGCACATTATAATATTGAGCCACCCCTCTTCTCTCACCCCCTATTGAAACAATTCCTCAGATGGGCCAAAAATTTAAGACCACCCAGGAGAGCTCCTACTCATGCCTGGGAACTTAACTTTGTATTGGAAAAGCTCACTCTACCTTCTTTTTTGCCAGCTGCTACTGTGGAGTTGAAATTTCTTTCTTGGAAAACAGCCTTCCTTCTAGCCATCACTTCAGCAAGAAGGGTGTCTGAATTACAGGCCCTCATGGCAGTGGAACCTTTCATCATCTTTCATGCGGACAGGGTGTCCCTCAGGACCAGTCCTTCTTTTATGTCCAAGGTGGTATCCAGTGTGGCCCTTAATCAGTCCATTCATTTACCAACCTTCTTTTCTAATCCACAGAACAAAGGGGAACGAATACTGCACTCCCTGGACGTGCACAGACAACTTAGATTTTACTTGGACAGGACCAAGTCTCTCAGGAAATCTGAGCAGCGTTTAGTTGCCTTTGCTGCAGGGGCAGAGTAGAAGGCCATCTCAAAGGAAACAATTTCTAAGTGGATAGACCATTGCATTTTTTTCTGCTATAAGCACCATGGAAAACCTACCCCTCAGGAGATAAGACCCCATTCCACCAGGGCTGCATCTACTTCTACAGCCTTTCTCAGAGGTGTTCCTACCAGGGACATCCTTGAAGCTGCTACCTGGAGTTCTGTACATACCTTCACCAAGCATTACCACTTGCCAATTTTTTCTAAATCCAGAGCTGGTTTTGCCACTGCAGTCATGCAGGGCCTAAAAGCTATTCCTAATGCTCAATAACTGCTCCTCCCTGCCTTAGCTTTGGGAATCTACCCAAATGTAATGACTGCAACAGTGAAACACGAAGAACATAGTGCAGTTGTATACACTTACCATAAATGTTGATGTTAGAGTGTATTCACTGTTGCAGTCCTGGTTACCCTCCCTCCAGCCCCCTGACTTCTATTGACTATACCTCTCTTTTTGTTTACTATAGTTAAGCTTTCTGGTGTATTTGCTTTTTGTTGGAGGTGTAACCTGATATTTAATTGCTTCCCATTATGGGGGCACCTGACATCTGGGGCAAGAAAAACTGATGTAATGGCGTTGGCTGCATGCTTTATACCCCTGACTACCTGACATCATAGAAGATGAGACAGCAACCGACTCAGGACCCAAGACTTTGATAATCAGGCCGACTGAGGGCTACCTGCAAGCAGATAACCCAAATGTAATGACTGCAACAGTGAATACACTTGAACATCTACATTTATGGTAAGTGTACACAACTGTACTATACTGGTTGGAGGGAAAGGGTTTTGGTGGTGATTTAGTACTTTTTGGGATAGTGAAAGTGATGGGTGGTTTAAGTGCAGAGAGGGCAGAGTGTATGAAATGTGCATTAAATTGGGTAGTTACAGGGAGTGGGTAGTCAGTTAAGAAGTCGTAGTTTGGCCTAGGTAGAACTGTCTCTTGATTACATTCCAAATAAACTTAGGTTTCTGTTGTTGGATGTCTTGTAGATGAGATAAGATGTCCTTCAAGGATGCATCTGCAGTCATCACATATGGGTTGTCCTGCCTCAGGCAGCCCTTCGGTCGGCCGGATTCCAAAGTCTGGGTCTGGCCTCGGCTGATGTCGCACTTTCCCCGACGTCAGAGCGTCTGGGGTATAAAAGCATCAGCCGACGCCATCTTCCTCAGTCTTTCTTGCCGCGTGGTGCCCGAAGCAGAAGCAGTTCGCAAGTGCCGGTCGGCCAGCTCCTGTGATTCAGCTACCGAAGACTTCGTAAAAGCTAAGTACCCCGTTGGGGACTCTTTCTTGCCTCAGCCGATGTCGGATAAAGTTAATAATTGTTTAACTTGTGGGAAACAAATACCTCATAAGGATTTCCACTTTTACTGCCTCCCCTGCCTAGGCCCAAACCACGACGTCTCGGCCTGTTCAGCCTGTGCTTCCTTCAACCGACGAACTCTTAGACGTCGGTCAGAGTTTGCAGAGGAATTCTTTGGGGCTACTTTTGCTTATAAGATGCCGTCGGAGACTCCGACTTCGCATTTAGTTAAAAAACGGAAGGACAAGGACCGACACACACGGCCCGCGGTTTCAGCTGAAACCACGGTCAGGCCTACCGCGAGTGTCTCGGTCTCGGCTGAAACCAAGTCCTTGGTACTTCCTATTACCGAAACCGCACAACCGACTACCTCGGCCCCGGAGGCCCCGGCCGAGTCGGTTATTGAATTACCTACTGAAACCGGTGTCCAGGAACTTTCCGACACCATTCCTTTAGACCAGTCTACTCCTGCACGTGGGGCAGCCAGCCCCCCTGCTTCTATGTCCATTAAGGCTTTTTCTAGGGCCAAAGCTGCTAAACTTACTAAAGCTTTGCCTCCCAAGGTTTCCTCTCAGAGACCTTCTACTGGCTCTCAGATTCTTAGCCTAGCAGAGGATCTTATCTCATTAATTAGAGGTTCTCAACCTCATCCGGACAGGGGCTCTCAACCACCTCCAGACAAAAGGCCCAGGGTTGAGCCCTCTGACCCCCACTCCTCAGATGAGTCCACTGATGGCTCTGCTCTGTCAGACCACCAGGAGGAGGCTTATTCGGCCTACGAGGATTCTGATGCTGAAGAATCTATTCCCTCTGCCTCCCCTCCTGAAGAGTTTTCCTTTGGAGAGACATTACACTCTATGAGAGAACATTTTCAATGGCAGGGTCAGGAATTCTCTGATTCTAGAAAGAGATTAAGGACCTTTTTACATTTACCTCAGCATAGGCCTTTAGCTATACCTCCTGTTTTGAATGTCATTGATTATGTGTACTCTGATGCTAGTACAGCCCCTGACTCTCTCCCTCCGGCTCCTGCCAAACCTGATAGGTACTACAGGGTCCCGGACTCACACCTACACCTGTACAAGGCCCACTCTGCTGATCCAGAAACTATTTCCCAGGGCCCAAAAGGGGTTGCTGCTGCCACTGCAAAAAATCCTCTACCCTCTGAAAGGGAGTTTAGAGCATTAGAGAGATGGGGTAAGAAAGTGTATACTTCTGCAACTCTTTCCATGAGGGCATTAAATTGTCAATTTCATATGATACAGTACCAAGAGTATTTGTTAGATGAATTGCAAAAGAAACTGTCCTCTCCTGAACCCCTTGATCGCAAATCCCTTCAGGATCTGGTGCACAACACCCAGCAGGTTAGTAACCATTTCTTACAGTGTGGTTATGATGCATTGGAAGCTTCATGTAGGTCAGCTATGACAGGTGCTGTTATACGTAGGCATGCCTGGCTGAAGGAACAATCTCTGCCAGACCATGTTAAAGCTAAGCTTTTGGATGCTCCTATGGAAAAACAAAAATTATTTGGTTCCACGGCTCAAGAGGTCTTAAAGAAATTTGAAGAAAAGGCAAAATCTGTGCAAACAGTCAAAGACTTTCTGCAAGTCCAACCGCCGAGATTCAGCAGAAATTGGCCTACTAAGAATTGGTCCTTTCCGGACTCGGACAGATCTCAGAGAGGCAGGAATAGACGTGCCAGAGGTAGAGGGCAAGCTAGAGGCTCCTACAGAGGCCGTCAGTGGCAGCCTCCCAACCAGAGAGGTAGTGCAGGAACTACAACTGCTACACCAGGACAGACTCAATGACTTCATTTTGACTCCGCCGACCAGGGCTCAATTAGAAGCACCTTTGGGCGGAAAGCTTTCCTTATTCTCAAAAAATTGGCACAGCATTACAAGGGACACATGGACACTGCAAATAATAGACAAAGGATACAGGTTCCATTTCCACACTTTGCCAAAAAGAAAAGGCATGCCAGACCTGCCACCAAATCAGAGGGCAGAGGCTTTGAAGCAAATTACCAACTTAATGCAAATGAAAGCCATAGAAAAGGTACCTCTTTCAGAACAAGGCCAAGGATTTTACTCCAGATTACTCCTTGTTCCAAGAAAAGAAAATCAATGGAGGCCTATTCTCGACTTGTCCGCATTGAATACTTACCTCATTGTGCCAAAATTCAAAATGCTGACTCTACAGCAACTCCTTCCCATGCTGGGCAAGGGGTCTTGGCTGGTGACTCTAGACCTCAAGGAGGCATACCTGCATGTCCCTATCTGACAAAGCTGCAGAAGACACCTCAGATTTCTTGCAGGGTCAGAGCATTATCAATTCTCAGCATTGCCCTTTGGCTTATCTACTGCGCCCAGAGTATTCACGAAATGCCTGGCATCAGTAATTGCACACTGCAGACTTCAGGGGATTCAAATCTACCCATATCTGGACGACTGCCTTATACAAGCGGACAGCAAGCAAACTCTGTTAAAGGACTTGGACTATGCCATCCACCTGCTACAGGCCTTGGGATATACAGTCAACATCCACAAATCAAGACTTGTTCCATCCCAAAGAATAACTTTTCTGGGTGTGGATCTAGACACAACCACCCAAATGGCCTTTCTCACAGAAGAAAAACAAAAACAACTACTGGATAACTTCAAGAACCTGACAAGACAAACAGCTGACTGCAAGGAAAATCCTGCAGGCCCTGGGTTACATGGCATCTTGCATTCTTCTGATTCCACAAGCAAGACTGCATATGAGAAATTTACAATGGTACCCAAGGAGTTTATGGGCTCAGCACAGTCTAAGCTTAGAAACTTTGATCCCACTCATTCCATGCCTTCAAAAGGAATTTCTGTGGTGGGCTCAAGCCTGCCATTCGAACAGCGGGTTGCCCTTCAGCAAGCCAAGAGCCAACCAAACCATCACCACGGACGCTTCAGACCAAGGTTGGGGAGCACACATGGAGGGCAGATGTATCCAAGGGCTATGGTCACAAAAAGAGCTGCGCATGCACATAAACCAAAAGGAAATGCTGGCAGTGATACACGCAATCGAGGCCTTCAAAACTTTCCTTCATCAAAGCCACCTGCTCATAAGGACAGACAACACCACAGTTATGTGGTACATAAACAAGCAAGGAGGTACCCATTCCTACCCTCTTTGCAGACTGGCAATGGATCTATGGGAACTTTCCTTGAAACTCAATATACAGCTACAGTCCCAGTTCGTGCCAGGGAAAGACAATATACTGGCAGACAGCTTAAGCAGAACTACCATGGATGCACACGAATGGATGCTGCACCCAGACATCTTCTTACTCATAACACAATCATGGGGAAGGCCGGAAATAGATCTGTTCGCTTCCCCCCACAATCATCAACTGAAGAAATTCTGCTCAAGAACATACCACCCACAAGCATGGAAAGTGGACGCTCTCTCTTTCAGCTGGAAAGCTCTAACAGTGTATGCTTTCCCACCTCTTCCATTAATGACCAAGGTCTTACTGAAGATCAGGGCAGAGCAGCCCCGAGTGATTCTGATAGCTCCAAACTGGCCAAGACAGCACTGGTACCCACTGTTAAAGAGCATGTCACAGACGAAACCGTGGCCTCTCCCCCTATGGCCACTTCTACTGACGCAGCACAATTTCAAGACTCTGCATTCCAACCTGAAAATCCTTGCAGCTAACTGCCTGGAGAATACCGTGACTCCTCCTCAGGATAACCTATCCCAGAGAGTGAAGAATATTATTATGGAAGCTCGCCGGCCTTCCACAAGGAAGGCATATTCAGCAAAATGGAAAAGATTTCACACTTGGAACACAACAAAGGGCCTAGATGTGACACTGATGAACATAGCACATATACTGGAATATTTGGCAGAATTGTTCCACAATGGCCTGTCTTACTCTTCCATTAAGATACATGCCTCAGCAATTTCAGCAGAATACAATGTTAATCCACCTGTCTTCTCTCATCCTCTCCTAAGACAGTTTCTAAGAGGAATCAAAAACATCAATCCTCCAAGGAAACCGCCTCTACCTAACTGGGACCTTAACTTCGTGTTGGAAAAACTAACACTTCCTCCCTTTGAACCAGCAGCATCGGCAGATCTACAGTTTCTGTCTTGGAAAACTGCCTTCCTTCTGGCCATAACCTCAGCAAGAAGAGTATCTGAGTTACAAGCTTTAATGGCAGTGCAGCCATTTCTTATCTTTCATCAGGACAGAGTTTCTTTGTGGACCAATCCTACATTTATGCCAAAGGTGGTATCCAGGGTATCTTTGAACCAAGCTATTCACTTGCCTACATTCTTCCCACAACCACAAAATAAAGGGGAGAAACTTCTGCACACCCTGGACATACGCAGACAATTGCGCTACTACTTGGACAGAACTAAAAGTTACAGAAAGACTGACCAGTTGTTTGCAGCATATGCTGCTGGGGCCCAAGGAAAAGCAATTTCCAAACAGACCATTTCAAAATGGATAGGAAATTGCATTCATTTTTGTTACTCCTTTCATGGAAAAACTGTGCCAGCTAACATTAGACCTCATTCCACGAGAGCCACAGCCACCACCACAGCCTTCCTAAGAGGGGTGGCTACCAAGGACATCTTAGAAGCTGCTACATGGAGCTCCGTGCATACATTTGCCAAGCATTACAATTTACCTTTATACTCCAGATCCAGAGCAGGTTTTGCTACGGCAGTCCTGCAGGGTATCTTAACTACACCTTCCTCTACTTAGTACCTCCACCCCCAGATTGGCTATGGTATTCTACCCATATGTGATGACTGCAGATGCATCCTTGAAGGACATAGTACAGTTTTGTACCTACCATAAATGTAGATGTCCGATAGGTATGCATCTGCAGTCAGGTTTACCCCCCCTCCTTCCCCTCTGTGGTATTCCTAGGGTGCTTACCCCTCTATTAGCTAGCTGGGGGAATCTATTATGGTGTATTTGTTTGTATATATATGTATATATATATTTCTCTGCAAATGTTTGGAATTTTATTGCATTCCTCCAAATTTAGCCTTCCTAGAGGGCACCTGGGGCAAGAAAAACTGAGGAAGATGGTGTCGGCTGATGCTTTTATACCCCAGACGCTCTGACGTCGGGGAAAGTGCGACATCAGCCGAGGCCAGACCCAGACTTTGGAATCCGGCCGACCGAAGGGCTGCCTGAGGCAGGACAACCCATATGTGATGACTGCAGATGCATACCTATTGGACATCTACATTTATGGTAGGTACAAAACTGTACTTTTTTAGTTTTGTCTCATTTGATTTTTTTTTTTGTTTACAGAGGTTCTTAAGCTGCCTAAAATATTGTAATTTTTGTGGTGTTTTGTCAATAGGCCATGCTTTCCAAACTATCCCTTTAGCATGAACTGCATGGTTCCTCTTGTGAGCCATGGGGTGGGGCTAGATTTGATTTGTTTTGATCTGATGTGAACTAGTTCATTTAGTATGTTAAGGAATGTATTGTTATAGTGAGTTATTGCATCATCTAGGGGTAAGTATTTTAAAATAGCTCAGTTGCATTTGTTGAAGTTGCTAATGAAGGTGCCATTATTGGAGGAGGAGAGTGTATGCACATTATTATAGGTAATGTGTTTATGTGCATGATGAGATTGTCTCATGGAAAAGGTCAGTAGATGGTCACCGATGGTGTTGGGTAGGCACCCCAGCAGTGTTCATTAGGGGTGGTGGTGAGGATCCAGTATAGTCTGGACTCCCTAGTACTGCATTTGCCTTTTCGAGTAGCAGTAGTGGTAATTTGGGTAAAACCAAAGAGATTAATGGAGAGTGGGGAGAATCATTGTTAATAAGTAGGAATTCTAAATTAAAGTCACCTGTGATTATGGTTTCCATGTTAATATTATGAGAAATCCTGTGCAGGATTTTTTGTAGTAATGGGATGTTTCCAGGAGGGATGCAAAATGATAGTGATACATATGCTCTTATGTTCGTTGATTTGCAGGAGAGAGAGAATTACTTCAGCAGTGGTGGGAAAGTAGGGGTGAGTGAGGGGATAGGAAATGATTTCTTTTTCTTTTTTTTTTTTTTTTATCATAACCATGCCACCAGCTTTTTAGTACTGTTTTGTCTTTTCTAACAATGATGTAACCTTCGGAGGGGATAGAATTTCCTGGTCTTTATTACCTGGTTTTAGCCAGGTTTCTGTGGCCATTAGTATGTCGGGTGTATGAAGTTATATAGGCATGTAATTGTAGTAGTTTATTGTCGATGCTTCTAAGATTTAAGTTTATCAAGAGTAGACTGTTGACCTTGTTTGACTGGAAGAGGAGTACTAGAGGGTAGCCAAGGTGACCGAGTTGCAAATGTGTAGAGAGGGTCTGGGATTAGGATGCATATTGCCATCAAGAGCAAATTTAGATGAGAGGTGTGTACAGTGAGATAATGTTTGTATAATTCATTCACAGGGGAACCCTGTTCAATTAAAAAAAAATCTGGGTAGATATTCATAACATGAGACCCAATCTTTACCTTTGCTTGCTATGGAAAAAAAAAACTGCCCATACTCCAAACAGACAGGACTTTCCTCATATTTTAACCCAAGCCACACCCAACATTAAAGTCATTATCACAGTCTCCAAATAAAATTCTCACCTCAGCCACCTTCCCATCCTCCAGGCAAACCATCAACAAGCGTAATCTATACCCGAAAGTACTGATGGGACTTAGTTGCACGACTGTGTAAAAAAACTTCTTAAGGTGGTAGAGCAAACTGAAATGTTAATAAAAAAAATATCAGAAAGCATTTCAAACAGCTCACGGCATCTTAAACATTTAAACACAATACTGACAGAAAATGCAGTAATGTTGTACTTTTTTGTTTAAAATAGCAAGGTAGGACCAGAGTATGTAAACATTACTGTTTATAGTCTCTGTTCATCCATTGTATTACTTAAAAGTCAGGACTTGCTTTCTTTCCTGGTCTGTTGTACTCTGCCAGATATCATGTTCCTCATTTAGGACATGAATATATACTCGAAGCACACGCTGATAATCTGCTGAAATGTTATAGCACAGTTCATATGACCTAATAAGACTGAGGTTGTTATACAACTTGAACAGAGTAGTCCTTGTCAAAAAAGTGCTCTCCTTTATTCCCACGTAAAGTCTGTGAGTTTCCAAAGTTATAATAAGGCATGTTAATGTAATATCTTTGGCAATGCGCCAGAAATATTGTGAAGATGACATCTGTTAAACTTGGATACAGAGAATTTGTATGGCACATTTCAGGTTTATTCAACTCGCCAAGCTCTAATACCATTCAGACAACTTGCTCGTTGCATATGTTGAGTAGTCCAAACTCTTCCTTCACTGGCGCTTCATTTAAACTCATCATTCCTCTGAACCTTCTTAATCAACTGTACCAGTTTCACAACAACCTCAGACTTCATCTGGAGCTCCATATCCTGTTCCGTCTGTGCCTTGTCTTCAGCTGTAAAGACATTTTGGCAGCAACTTGGTCATATAACCATATCTGCTCTTTAATCTCACATATGACTAAAGTGCCGACAAACTTTAATTTACTGTTTGCCTTTTACAGTTCCACCTGATATGTTAGCAACACCACTCCAGCCACTACTTCCATGTCACCTTCTGTTGTAACAGCTGTGTCTTTCAGCTTTGTCCAAATCATTGGTATACCAAAAGATATTTGACAATTTATGGAATTATGTCTGAAAATTTACCTTAAGGGCCCCTAACTGTAAACACCAAAATAACTATTTAAATGAAAAAAAATGATGTTAACAAAATTAAAATATATTAACAGAGCAACTGGAGAAGGCATTATGAGATCTCATTCACCACAATGATGATTTTGCAGTATTAATTTACTAGGATCCCAACATCAGCTTTTCTGGCACTGATTAGGCCAGAATCAGTAACTCTGGTACTGAACTCCCACTTTACAGCTGGCATTTTCTTACCTCAAGCTATGCTGTTAGCCCCATTTGATGTAAAATTGTCTGGTCTGATCCTGCCTTGAGCCCGCATCAACACCGCAGCTCTTCCATTGCCCCTTCCCCCATCATGTTGTGGGCCAAGCTTTGACCCATATAGCGCAGGTCAGTCTAAAATTGAGGAATCCAGTGCTGGTTAATCCACTTAAACCAGAGTTAAGGATACCAAGATTTGTTGCAATGTTGTTGCTGTTGTGCCATTGAGGAATCAAGTGTGGGCCTTAAACTCTGTAAGAGGGCAAGCCTTCAGAGGGAATCAGCATTACGGTTACTGAATGTGCTCCATGGATCTTTCTTTCCAAGGTGATGGACTCCAAAAGCAGCAGCCTTTGACATTAACTCAGAGATTTCCTAGAAGGGCAGTTAGCAGAAGTCTTTAGTTATACCCTATGGGAACTCTGATCTGAGATTGTTTACAAATGGCATTGGGGGGGGGGGGGGTAGGAGGTCCCCAGAATCCTCTCTCTCTCTCTCTCTCCATAGATCCACACTGAGAATACTAACTAATTCCCATTGACTATCCTCTTTAGTAGCTTAGCCAGCATAATTTATCAGGAAGTCTACAATACAGTGGGAATTCACCCCGACACTCTGGCCCATGGCCATTGAAAATTTAAGTTCTGTTGTAATCCCATGTTTGATATTACTGTCTGAATAGAGGTATAGGTGATGTAGCTTACCATATTGACCTCTCTGGGTGGTCACTTTCTTCCTTTCCATCTCAGCATGGAAGGTTGAACCCACTAGTTCGCTTTTTACTTCTGCTAGAATGTTGGCCTTTTTTGGAGGATTAGCAAACACCCTATGACTATTGTTGATTTTTTTCCACCTGATTAATTTCTGGTGTACTCGTCTGAAATCTGACATGCATGCACTACAAGTTGTTAGTGCTTTTTAGTTGGTCTGCCTATATGGGATTTTTTTTCTGCATCAATCTCTTCCTCCCCATCACCACTCTCAGCAGGCCAGAAGAAGTAAGACGATAATGTCGATAGTGAAAACAACCAAAATAAACAATTGAAAAACAGCAAACTTGTACATAGAAACCAAATATAAATGTGAAGTTGTGAATATGATTTAATTACTTTTATATAAATGTAAGTTTGCCTACGTCACAAGTGATAACTCCGTAAAGGTGTTTAAAAAAAAAGTCAGTTTTATTAAAACTCTCTTGCACCTCAGCAAGGCCTTAAGAGGAGTTCCATAAAAACTGTTGCTTCAAAAACTGAGACAATAAACATCAGTCAGAGATACTAAATACAGCCAATCAAATTCATCAATCATGTATGCAGTTAACACAACATATACCTCTGTTTACAGTCTATGTTCAAAGCTCAGTCTAAATGCTTGATACTTTAGAAAATATAGACCGATTCCTTGTATAAAATAAACTCTTCAAGACCCCACCCCCTTGACAGTTAAGTGTAAAACTCTGACAACCTATGTTCAGTGAATGGTACTGATGCCAGAGGGTTGGGTTGAAGAGGAGGATAACCAATTGGTTGATATTGGCTCATGCAGCCTGGTGAGCTCCACACTATAGTCGGTGTGTCACCTGGTCAGGTGATTGTGCATGCATTGAAGTGCTCATGCAGCTCCTTAAGGTAGCCATGGGTTAGAGCGTGTTCCCCGACAGTAGTATGATGCTGCGCCAGCTTCCTTAATCTCCTCACTGCCCTAGACATGGGTTGGGTAAAATCTGGGTGATACTTGGACAGGTGTAATTCTTCCTGTGAATGAGGAGGGAAGTTATTGTCAGCTGTGGGAAGCTTAAATTCCTTCAGTTTTTTTGCCATCATTCCCATCGAGTTTAATTTGTGCTAACACTGTAACTTTTAAATTATTACACTCTCTTGAAGCCAAAAGCATGTATGTTAAGAGGTGTCTGACTTCTGCCCATAGGCATATAAGCACTGTGGATTTACCACTGCTTCTGGTAATGTAATAAAACTATTGTGTTACCACCTTCTGGTCTTTTCTACCTTTCGGTGTCTACCTTTGCAGTGTTCAAGACTGCTGTTATGCAATATTGGTAGGGGGATAAGTAGTCCTGGTATAGTGTTTTGTTTTGACTTTGTGATGTAGACTTCGAGGATTAGCTGAGTACATGTTGTGTTAGTTTATATATTTCACTAAGAATAGTACCCTAGATGCTTGCTGTAAGTAGCCAGGGTAATCAACACCTGCTGTAAAGTTGTGGAAAATACAACATGTGCAGGTTAGGCATGATGTGATCATACACATCTTCATCAGATTGGTGTGGCAGTACCAGTGTTGCACAGTATGTTGCTATTTGCTGATATAAGTACCAAACTAGTATTGCTATGGCTTGTGCTTCTGTGTGTGTGTGTGTGTGTGTGTGTGTGTGTGTAAAAACTATCACGGATATTTATCTGTGTACACACCCAGTAATGCTGGGAGACACACATTATTCTTCTGGTTGTCAGGAAAAAAATGCAGCTAACAAGTATGTATGTCATAAGTAAAGCATAAAATATATTGCAGAACATTCAGGCACTTAGATCTTCTAGGAGTCTGGTGCCCCCCCCCCCCCCACACTCCCCAGACTGTATGAATGGATACAGTGGCCCACTTAATCATCCTTAACTGTGTAGGCACCCCACAAAAGCTGTTAATGGTTGGAGAAAATGAGGAGGAAAAATGTATTTGTTTTCATATTACGCTCTTTAACCTTAACAGGTCTGTGATATGACCCTGTTAGGATAAAGCTGATAAATGGATCTGCTCTCAACCACACCCATTCTAAACCCAGCCCTGGTCAGATGTGTATGTACAGAAAGTTGCTGTATGTTATGGGGAGAGAACTGTGGTTATTACTTTCATTTTCATCACAGTCAAAACTTAGAGGTGTGCCGAGGAGGTCAGTATAGCTTGTGTTTGAGTTAGTGACAGTGTGGTCATTGTTTCTTTTATAGGTTCATAAGTGTATACTATGCCAACAACTACTAGAGCCCTTATAAGCCTAGCTGTGCAAACAAAATGTGACCCACAAATTTGATTTATATAGGGGTTGATTTACTGACTGCTTCTGTCCATCAGAGACATAGGCGCCAGAACTGGGGAGTACTCACCTGTTGGGCCAACATAGTGTGGTATATGCCTGTTGTAAGAGCATTGTAGCTACAAGTCAGTCTGTGCAAACTACTCCTAAAAGTTTGCAGCATGAACTAAAAGGCTCCTTAAGAGGGGTGACAGTGACAGGGTGATACTTGCACTGGAATTGCCTAGGTGGCCTCCAGCTTGACATTTGCTAGGGGCCCCAAAAATGCTAACACTGACTCTGATTCAGAAAATACTAAAGCAGTGTTCTTTCAGACTGGCTAGAAACAGTTCTTTTCCACTGACATTTGCTAACCCACCCCGCCCCCTGGAAACATGATCACCTTAGTCTCTAATTTCAAATACCTTGCCATTTGGCTAGATCATACTCAGTTTTGCAGTGGTTCTTGAAACACAGTGTGGCTTCACTATTGAATCCCACTTATTACTTGCCAGAAATGTGTACAGAACCAAGCTAGGATATGCCTTTCCATCAGTGTTAGGTTTCTCAGAACACAGTGCTGAGAGTCTTTCAAACAAGACACAAAAATCTGCAAGTCCATCACACTGGCAAAGTCAAGTATTGCATTACAGTATGAAAAGTGTGCTGGTTGTATAGAACTGAGAGAGCTACAGTAAACCTAGAAACTTTTACTTGTACTTTACTTCATAATAACTAGTGTTTCCCTCTTTCCTTTTTGCAGAGAGAAAAAAAATAATTTCCCCCAAACTCACAAAATGTAGGCTCTGTCTACAGTCCAGACCCCATCTTACTTTTACCAGTATTAAACAGGCGTTTTCCAGAGTAGCTCCAGCTGCCTGGAACAGCTTTAAATAGAAGTCTAAAACATCTTCTACCTGTTTACATCCATTTCTTAAGTAACTGACTTACCAGCTGTTTTACCAGTAGCTGAATCCTGCTCACAACAACTGTTACCTATACAAACCTCTTTATTGCGTAATGTTGACTTTTTACTTTAGATCGAAAAAATACTACTAGCAAGTTGTTAATTACTCATGGTATGTAGACTGATGTAATTATTCATAGTATTTAGACTAATGTAATATGTAAATTTGTACCTCAAAGCATCTCTACCCCCTGGCATTTATTTAAATGGTCAACGTATCCACATGCTGCTGTACTGCTAATGGGGCTCTTGGTGAAAACTTGCTCTGTGTTAACATACATTGCTTGTTGGAATTGTTTGTCCCACCATGATATTAAATATATATATATATATATATATATATATATATATATATATATATATATATATATATATATATGTATGTATATATTATAATATATTTTGAATTAATTCCTTCCTAATTGCGTTTTGTAATTTTTTTTAGGTTATAACATTCCTTAAAAGAGTAGTTGGGAACAAAAGGAAAGTAGAACTATAAGCAGAAAAATTACATTTGAGAGGAGTGACTAAAGATGAAGTGATTTACTTCTGTTATACATGTGTTCGTGTATTAATACTTTCTGGATCGGACTTGTAACTGACTGGAAGCTTGTGGTAAATGTATAGTACTTCATAAATGGGATATGTTATCTGGTGTGTAAAAGAGCATGAGGAGAGAATGAGCTTAATTATGAAACGTCTCTTTTGGAATTGTAGATGTCTGCAAGTGTTAAAATGCACCACTAGGAAATGCATTTAGGAAAATCAGAGCCATGGTTCAAAGACAGAGATTGGCAAAAACTACAGTAAACTCTCAGTTAAACGGCAGCCATGGGGGTTGGTAGATGCCGGATAGCTGTAGTTTCTGGTTGCTTGAGAGTAAAAATGGGCCTGACTAATACTGTACCCTATATCATTTGTTTGCTTTGACTTGTACTCGGGTTAGGGACAGAGGGAATTTATTCCTATCTTCCTTTTTAAAACTATAAAGCTCTAAAAACATAAGGTATGTTTCTGCAGGGGGAAAACAGTGCAACACATGAAAATTGTACTGTATTTCTTCAATATTTTTTGGTTAGTTGCTTTCAGAGTGCTGGTTGCTTAAGTTCCTGTTAACTGAGAGTTTACTGTATACGGAATTGTAGAAAATACCCCTGCATGGTTAGAAATAGAAAAATCTTGAAGTTTTTCCACTAAAAACGTTGTGCGTTTTCTGTTTTCAATTATATGCTTATTCTAGTTTTTAGATGTGTGTATATTTTCCTAATTTATTTTAATAAAAAACTCTATACTGTTTTATAGAAGTGGCATTTGATCTTTAATATTACTTGAATTAGCACTGACTCGGGCAGATTCAGTTCAGTGTCTTTTTCAAAGATGGAACCTAAGAAGGGCAGCATGCTGCTGTTTGTATTGAAACATGAACACATATGTGACCAGCATGGAAGTAGATACCATAGCTTTAAGAGCTGCAACACTAGAGTCGAGGGATGCAGCCTTCTCAGACAAGTGCATTGCTCCTTTAGAACTTTTGTTAAACAGTTTGTAAAGCTTTTTTTCCTTTTTCACTAGTTCTTTACAAATGTAGCATTAATTTTATTCCAAAAACTGTTTTCATAACCGATTAAATTAATCTCACCTTATGTATGTATTTGAGAGGAATGTGTGTGAGTGACGTACTTACTGATGCATAGTTTGTAAGTGTTGAAGTAAAAGCAGCAAAGTGGAAAATATGGTGGGCAATATAAAACTAGAGGTCTGTTATTTGTACTACTACTGTGTCCTATTATGGATAAGATGGAAGTAAAATGATTATACCAGATCATTTTATTTAGCTTTGTTGTCATATTGTACCATGACATTTTCCTTTTTTTCCTCTATGATGTGCTGGAATGGAGGAAGTGCTGGAATGTTTAAAAATGTAGATGTTCTTCGTGTTTCACTGTTGCAGTCATCACTTTTGGGATATCACTTTTGGGGTATCTGCTTGCAGTAGCCCTCAGTCGGCCTGATTAACAAAGTCTTGGGTCCTGCGTCGGTTGTTGTTCCTTCTTCCATGATGTCAGGTCATCAGGGGTATAAAACATGCAGCCGACACCATTACATCAGTCTTTCTTGCCATGCGGTGCCCGAAGCAGAGCGCAAGTGCCGGTCGGCCGACTCATGAAATTTTCATTTTCGAGTTTCAGAACTGAAATCTTCAACTAAAGCTAAGTACCCCGTTGGGGAAACTTTTTCTTGCTCCTTACCGATGTCAGTAAAAGTTAATAATTGCATTACTTGTGGAAAGCAAATAACTCCTAAAGATTTTCATTTGTACTGTATTCCTTGCCTAGGCTTTGACCACAACGTACCGTGCTGTCGGTTTTGTGCTTTATTTAATCAGAGTACTTTCTGTTGTCTGTATATTTTTGCCTCAAAATATTTCGGTTCTCGGTTTAATTATCCAGAAATGTCGTCTGTTAGCCATCTGACTACCGGGATTCCAAAAAAGAGCAAGGATAAAGACAGAGACAGGCTGCCGAGGTCCAAAACTGCCGACGACACTTCTAAGCCAGTCGCCAGTTTGCCAGTGCTCAGTGATGCACTTTTGCAGCCCCTGATACCCGCTGCTACTTATTCGCAGGCCTCTACTGAGACCCATTCAGAGTCCGGTATGCCTCGAGATGCTTCAACTATGGAACCTGTGGATGTCTCTACCTTGGATGGGTCCAGAGCCGCTGTACAGGCACCAGCTTCTGAGGCTGTATTCAGGCCTATGGACTTGCATATTAAACCGACGCCTCCTTCTTCTTTTAGGTCTAAATCTCGAACCATGCCTAAAAAACCGACGCCCAGGCCACATGCTCAGGTCTCTATGCCTAAAAAACAAATGATAAGAATAGCTGAAGATCTTTTAACTCTAATCAAGGGAAGCCAGCCTCCCCTTCTAAGAGACCTAGGACTGAAGTTGTTTATGAATCTTCTGACCAGGATTCTTATTTTTCTGATTCTTCTGATAATCTGGATTTGTCCTTATCTACTTATGAGGATTCTGTTGCAGAGGACTGTATCCCCTCTGCTTCCCCTTAGGAGGATTTTTCTTTTGGTGAAACCTTACATACTCTAAGGGAGCATTTCCACTGGGAAAGCCAGGGTTTTTCTGATTTCAAAAAAGAGGCTTAGGGATTTCTTACTCCTGCCTCAGCATAGGCCTTTAGCTATTCCTCCAGTACTAGACATTGTTGATGATGCTTTTTCGGAATCTAGTATGGCCCCTGATTCCTTGCCCCATTCTCCCAGAAAACCTGACCAATATTACAGGGTTCCTGATTCACACAAGTTCCTTTTTAAAAATCCTGTTGTGAATCCAGAGACTATTTCACAGGGACCCAAGGGCATTAAGGCTTCTACTGCTAAAAATCCTACCCCTTCTGATAGAGACTCCAGGGCGCTGGATAGATGGGGTAAGAAGGTTTACACTTCTACAACCTTTGCCATTAGGGCTTTAAACTGCCAGTTTCATATGTTAAAGTATCAACATGTTATTGGAATGCTTAAACAGAAAATGATGTTGATTCCTGACTGTGCGGAAAATAAAGAATTACAGGATTTAATACATTCTGCTGAGCAGGTTGGAAAACATACTTTGCAATGTGGATTTGATTCTTTAGAGGCCTCTTGCAGGGCTGCTGTTACTGGTTCTGTGCTCAGAAGGCATGCTTGGCTTAAGGAGCAATCTTTACCTGATCATGTTAAAGCTAAATTGTTGGATGCTCCCTTAAATCATGACCGCCTGTTTGGCAACAAGGCTGAGGAAATTTTGAAAAAGATGCAAGATAAAGCTAAATCTATGCAGACTGTTAAAGATTTCTTAAAAGTTCAACCTCCTATATTTAGTAGGCACTGGCCCTCTAAGAATTGGTCCTTTCCAGCCTCTTCAAGGTCTTCTCATGCCAAACCCAGACATAGCAGAAACCCCAGGTTTCAGTCCCAGGGGTCACACAAGACTAAGCAGTGGGGGGTTTCCGCACCCAAATCAGGGAGTAGTAAGACCCCCCCTATGGAAAACAGTTTCAATGACTTGCTTCTAAAACTTTCAAGCATTTCCTAACTAAATGCTCCTTTAGGTGGAAAGATTGGTCTGCAGGCCAAGAACTGGGAACTTGTTACCCAGGACAAATGGGTTTTAAATAGTGTCCCAAGGATACAGATTTCACTTCCACTCCTTACCAACACCAAGCATGTGGTCAGATCTACCCCCAAATCAGTGAGCAGAGGCCCAAAATCATGTACTCTCTCTCAAGCATGGGGGCTATTCAGTTGGTACCAGAAGAGGAAAAGGATCGAGTTCTATTCAAGACTTTTCCTGGTACCCAGAAAAGGCAATATATGGTTTCCAATCCTGGACCTTTCTACTCTAAATACCTTTCTGGTGAATTCAAAATTCAAGATGCTGACTCTTCACCAGCTGCTTCTTTTGCCTGGCAAAGGTGCATGGTTGGCAACACTAGACTTAAAAGAAGCATAGCCGCACATCCCTATCAGGGAGTCTTGCAGAAAATACCTACGCTTCGAAGCAGGCTACATGTACTATCAGTTCTCTGCACTGCCTTTTGGCTTATCTACTGTGCCCAGGGTATTTACAAAGTGCCTAGCTCTAGTCATTGCATTCTGCAGGCAAAGAAATATTCAAATATACCCATATCTGGACGTTTGTCTAATTCAGGCAGAAAGCCAGGACATACTTTTGAATCACCTGGCCTTTGTTCAAAGGGTACTGACTTGTCTGGGGTACACCATAAATGAATAGAAATCACAACTGGTACCCTGTCAACAAATTATATTCCTGGGAGCAAGCTTGAATACAACTTCCCAGATGGCTTTCCTCACGCCAGAGAAACGGATTCGTTTGACAACCTACTTCAAACAAGTGGCCACAAAAACGAAGTTGCCTACAAGGCAAATACTGCAAGCCTTGGGGTTCATGGCCTCCTGCATTCTTCTGATTCCATATGCAAGGCTGCATGTGAAGAAACTGCAATGGTATCTCAAAAGCCTATGGTGTCAACATTTACAGGATCTAGAGGCAATGATTACTATCATACCTTGCCTATGCCTAGAGTTCCTTTGATGGGCGGAGGCCTGCCACCAAAACAGGGGACTACCATTCACACTACCCCCTGCCACCCAAACATTAATAACAGAAGCATTAGACTATGCATGAGGGGCCCACCTGGCAGGGAAGTGCAGTCACGGCAAATAGAACCCAAGTCAAATGCACCTGCCTATCAATCAAAAAGAAATGTTAGCTGTACAGAATGTTCTGACAGCCTTCAAGGACCACATTCTTCCAGGACAATTAATGATAAAGACGGACAACACCACTATTATGTGGTACATAAACAAGCAGGGGGGGTACACATTCTTACCCCCTCTGCAGACTAGCCATGGCATTTTGGAACACAGTCCTGAGTTATCAGGCACATTTACAAGCTCAATTCCTGCCAGGAAAACTAAATACACTGGCAGACGAACTAAGCAGAAACCTCATAGACCCACACGAGTGGAAACTGGAACCAAGGATTTTCAATATGTTGACAAGCAAATGGGGAAGCCCAGATATAGACCTGTTTGCCTCCCCCGAAAACTATCAGTTGGACAAATTCTGTACAGGGACTCCTCACAAACGAGCTTGGAAAGTGGATGCTCTGTCCTTCAGTTGGAAAACCCCATCAGTTTATGCCTTTCCTCCTCTGCCTCTGCTCTCCAAATTACTACTAAAGATCAAACAAGACAAACCAAGGACAATTTGATTGCACCAGACTGGCCACGTCAACACTAGTACCCCCTCTTGCGCAGTGCGTCACTGTGGGCCCCATGGCACCTGCCTCAGACTACTAATCTATTGTCTCAGCAGAACCAAATTCTGCATCCTCAACTTCAAACACTGAATCTAGCAGCGTGGCTAATTACATAATTTCTCCTTTACCATCCCTCAGTAAACCAGTGATGGATATCATTTTAGAGGCAAGGAGGCCTAGTACCAGAAAGTTTTACGCTGAAAAATGGAAACAATTCTGTGCCTGGAACTCAAGGGATGAGCACAACCGTGCCCAATTTACCTCAGATCTTGCAATACTTAACTGAGATGCTTCATAAGGGCCTGTTTTTCTCCTCCATCAAAATTCACGGCTCAGCCATCTCAGCTCATTATAACACAGAACCACCTTCTCTCATCCACTACTTAAGCAGTTCCTCAGAGGGGCCAAAAATCTACGACCACCCAGGAGAGCTCCAACTCCAGCCTGGGACCTCAGCTTTGTATTGGAAAAGCTCACCCTTCCTCCTTTTGAGCTAGCTGCCACTGCAGACTTAAAATTAGTTTCTTGGAAAACAGCTTTCCTTTTAGCACTCACTTCATCAAGAAGGGTATCTGAATTACAGGCCCTCATGGCAGTGGAGCCTTTCATCTTTCATGCAGACGGGGTGTCCCTCAGGACCAATCCCTCCTTCATGCCCAAGGTGGTATCCAGTGTGACCCTTAATCAGTCCATAAATTTGCCAACCTTCTTTACTAATCCACAGAACAAAGGGGAATGGATCCTTTCTCCTTAGATGTGCACAGACAACTTAGATTCTACTTGGACAGAACTAAACCTCAAAGGAAATCTGATCAACTGCTGATGGCATTTGCTGCAGGGGCAGAGGGGAAGGTTATTTAAAAGCAAACCATTTCCAAATGGGTAGGCCATTGCATTCTTTTTTGCTACAAACACCATGAAAAACCTATCCCACAGGGGATCAGACCCCACTCTACCAGGGCTGCATCTACCTCTGCAGCCTTTCTCAGAGGCGTCCCTACCAGGGCCATCCTAGAAGCTGCTACTTGGAGTTCTGTACATACTTTCATCAAGCATTACCATCTGCCAGTTTTCTCTAAATCCAGAGCTGGTTTTGCCACTGCAGTCTTGCAGGGCCTTTTTGCTGGTCCTAATTTTATTTAAATTCCTCCTCCCATCCTTAGCTTTGGGAATCTACCCAAAAGTGATGACTGCAACAGTGAAACATGAAGAACATAATGTTAGAGTGTACTCACTGTTGCAGTCCTGGTTACCCTCCCTCCAGCCCCCTTCTTTTTCCTTTTTTGGATATACTTGTACTTTCGTTTGCTATCTTCAAAACCTTTTTGGTGTATTTGCTTTTTTGTTGGAGGTATAACCTTGTATATTTATAGATTTAATTGCTTCCCATTAAGTGGGCACCTGACATCTGGGGCAAGAAAAACTGATGTAATGGCGTGGGCTGCATGTTTTATACCCCTGACGACCTGATGTCATGGAAGAAGGGACAGCAACCGACGCAGGACCCAAGACTTTGTTAATCAGGCCAACTGAGGGCTACTGCAAGCAGATAACCCAAAAGTGATGACTGCAACAGTGAATATACTCAAACATCTACATTTATGGTAAGTGTACACAGCTGTACTTTTGCTATCTGATGCATAGCAGTTTTACTTAGAGATTTTCCATGAGTTCATAAAGTGCTGAACTTTTCTTGTACCCTCTTTTTATGTTGGGTTGCTGTTTTGTGCGTTGACTTAACATTATTTTACTTATTTTTAACAGCTATGCAGCTCTAATTGCTGACTGGCCTATTGTGGTTTTAGGAGTATGCACTGTACTAATAGTGGTATGTGCACTAGTCGGAATTTTAGTACCAGAGCTTCCAGACTTCTCTGATCCCTTGTTGGTAAGTAAACTTGTAAAATTATTATGTGTGGAGCATATTCATGGAAATGTAAGTTTAAATTTCATTCTCTGCAAACCTGTTTTAAGTTATAAAGCTCTGCTGAGGTAAAATGTTAACTAGAGTAGATTTGTTGACATTATTTTAAATGTACACATTTTTAAAGAGACACTGAAGGTACAGCGTGAAAAAAAGGCATTTTTAATGTACTAGAATGCATGTCTTGTAGTCTGAAAAAAATAACATTGCAAGAGCTGAGCACATTTCAATTATGAAGCAGTAAATACAGAGGTACATTGCATGCTTAATAAAATGCAGTTACTGTGATTTTAAAATTAAAGGTAACCTCATTTTAATTTACTGTATTAAAAAAATGTATGCAGAATGATAAATTTCTTTGAAAAAGTAGTGACTCATGATAGTTGTATCTTGTATCCTTTAGAGTATTTGTGTGGCTTGTCTTAAACTGTTTTTGTTAGTGTATTAGTTGTCTATACTCCACCAGTCCTGTTGATTGCAGGCTTCAGTTTTAGGGTGCATATAAATATTTTGTGTGTCACATTGTTGAATACTTGTCTGACTTGTGGGTGTCCATTGTATTGAAGTTGTTTGTTGAAATCTGAAACAAGACTTCCATGTCAGAATAAACTATGCTGTTTGTGGAGTTGCACACTTCCCCATGGTTGTGCAGTTGTGTTGTTCATATATATATATATATATATATATATATATAAGTAAGGGGTGTAGTGATTAGGGCTCGCAGGGGATAAAATGCTTTGCTGTTTTTTCTGTTTGATGCTTTGCTGTCATTCTAATTTGGTTGATGTCCTTCATGGATGCATCTGCAGTCATAACAAGTGGGTTGTCCTGTCGTCAGGCAGCCCTGCAGTCGGCCGGATTCCAAAGTCCGGGTCCGGCTTCGGCTGATGTCGCACTCCACCCGACGTCATCTCTGGGTCTTCGGGTATAAAAGCATCAGCCGACGCCATTTTCCCCAGTCTTTCTTGCCGCGTGGCGCCCGAAGCAGAAGCTGTTCGCAAGTGCCGGTCGGTCGGATCCAGAGATTACTTCTACCGAATACTACTTCGAAGACTTCTAAAGCTAAGTACCCCGTTGGGGACTCTTTCTTGCCTCAGCCGATGTCAGAAAAAGTTAACAATTGTTTAACCTGTGGGAAACAAATACCTCATAAAGATTTCCACTCTTACTGTCTGCCTTGTTTAGGCCTAGCCCACGACGTAGCAGCCTGTTCGGCCTGTGCCTCTTTCAACCGACGAACGCTTAGGCATCGGTCGGAGTTTGCAGAACAGTTTTTCGGTTCTGATTTTGCGTACATTATGCCGCCGGATCCTCCGACTACCCAATCTACCAAAAACGCAAAGATAAAGACCGACACTCGCGGTCCGCGGTTTCGGCCGAAACCACGGTAAAGCAAACCATGAGTGTCTCGGTTTCGGCGAAACCGAGAAAACTGATCAAAGTACAGCTGAACCTATTCTTACAACTGAGGCCCCTGCTACAACTCTTGAATCGACCTCAGAAATTTTACCCACTACGGTGGTTGACTTATCAGACACCATCCCCTTGGATGTCTCTACCCCAGCACGTGGTGCTGCTAGGCCTCCAGCAGCCATGTCCATTAAGGCCTTCGCCAGGGCTAAAGCAGCCAAGACTACTAAAACAGTGCCTGTTAAACCCCCACATCCAGGCCCTCTTCTAGTTCTCAAATGCTTTCTTTGGCAGAAGATTTAATTTCTTTAATTAGAGGATCTCAATCTCACCCGGACAGGGCCTCTCAGCCCCCAGAGAAGAGACCTAGGGCAGAGCCCCCTGAGCCAGTGTCTTCTGATGATTCTGCTGATGAATCAGACATAACTGACCAGCCAGAGGCTCCCTTCTCCAATTTTGAAGATTCTGATGCTGAAGAATCCATTCCAGCTGCTTCCCCACCAGAAGAATTCTCCTTTGGGGAAACCTTGCATGCCATGCGAGAACAGTTCCAATGGCAGCAACAGGATTTTTCAGACTCCAGAAAAAGACTTAGGACCTTTCTGCACCTCCCACAGCACAGGCCCTTAGCTATACCTCCTGTTCTCTTTGTGGTGGCTGATGCTTTCAATGATGTTTGCTCCGCTCCAGATTCTTTACCCCCAGCCCCTGCCAAACCAGACAGATTTTACAGGGTGCCAGATACTCATCACCACCTTTACAAGGCCCCACTTGCAGACCCAGAAACTATATCCCAGGGTCCCAAGGCAGTAGCCGCGACCACAGCTAAAAACCCTATTCCTTCTGAAAGGGAAGCAAGGTCATTAGACAGATGGGGTAAAAAGGTCTACACTTCAGCTACTCTCTCAGCTAGAGCTTTAAACTGTCAGTTTCACATGATACAATACCAAGAGTTTATGCTTGATCAGTTAACTAAAAAACTAACCACTGATGAATCTCTTGATAAGAAATATGTATTAGAGATGGTAAATAACATACAACAGGTTAGCAACCATTCCTTAAAATGTGGCTATGATGCACTGGAGGCTTCATTTAGATCAGCCATGACAGGCACAGTGATAAGAAGGCATGCATGGCTAAAGGAACAAGCTTTACCGGATCATGTTAAAGCTAAGTTGCTAGATGCTCCTATGGACAGGACAAGTTTGTTTGGTACACCTGCCCAGCAGGTTATGAAGAAAATGGAAGAAAAGGCAAAATCTGTTCAAACTGTTAAAGATTTCTTGCAGGTTCAACCCCTAAGGTTTAGCAGGAACTGGCCTGCCAAAAATTGGTCCTTTCCTGACTCCACAAAATTTCAAAGGGGCAGGAATAGACGTTCCAGAGGCAGAAACCAATCCAGAGGAGGTGCCTACAGAGGACGACAGTGGCAAGGTAACAACAGAGGCACAGACACAGCCACTGCCACTACATCAGCACAACCACAGTGACTTAATCCTAAATCCGCCTACCAGGGAACAAATAGCAGCTCCTCTAGGCGGAAAGTTAACCTTATTTTCAAAGAACTGGCACTACATAACAAAAGACAAGTGGATTTTACAAACCATAGATCAAGGTTACGGTTTCACTTCCACACTTTACCAGTCAAAAGAGGAATGCCAAATCTACCTCCAAATCAAAAACAGAGGCTCTACGCCAGATAATGGAGTTAGCAAACATGAGAGCTGTGGAAAGAGTGCCAACAGCAGAACAAGGAAAGGGGTTCTATTCCAGACTATTCCTAGTTCCAAGAAAGGAAAAAGTTGGAGACCAATTCTCGACCTGTCCACCTTAAATACATACATCATTGTCCCAAAATTCAAAATGCTGACCCTACAGCAACTTCTTCCCATGCTGGGCAAGGAGTCTTGGCTGGTAACTCTAGATCTCAAGGAGGCATACCTGCACGTCCCCATTCGACCAATCTGCAGAAGATACCTCAGATTTCTTGCAGGATCAGAGCACTATCAATTCTCAGCATTGCCCTTTGGCTTATCTACTGCCCAGAGTATTCACAAAATGCCTGGCATCAGTAATCGCCCATTGCAGACTACAGGGAATTCAAATTTACACATACCTGGACGACTGCCTGCTACAAGGGGACAACAAAAGCAAGCTGACAACAGATTTACAAAGGGTCATTTACTTGCTACAAGGACTGGGATACACAGTCAATTTACAAAAGTCAAGGCTGATACCATCCCAAACAAGGACATTCTTGGCGGAATTGGACACAGTACAACAAATGGCATTCCTGACTACAGAAAAACAAAAGAACTTCCTCTTTACTTCTTGGCACTAACAAAACTGAACAAGTTAACAGCAAGAAAAGTTCTGCAGACCTTGGGCTTCATGGCATCATGCATAATCTTGGTCCCATTTGCCAGACTACATATGAGGAAACTACAGTGGTACCTAAAGAATTTATGGTCCCAACACAGACACAGTCTAGAAACAGAAATCCCACTAATTCCATGCTTAAAACAGGAGTTCCTATGGTGGGCTCAGGCATGCCAGTCAAACCCAGGCCTACCCTTTCGCAGATGTCAACCAAGCCAGACCATCACAACAGACGCTTCAGACCTAGGATGGGGGCCCACATGCTGGACAAATGCGTGCAAGGATTGTGGACACAGGATCAACTTCACCTGCACATCAATCTAAAAGAAATGCTGGCAGTAAAACTGGCAATCCAAAAGTTCAAACCATTTCTCAAAGAGGGCCAGTTGATGATAAGGACAGACAACACCACAGTCATGTGGTACATCAACAAACAGGGAGGCACTCATTCATACCCCCTATGCAGAATGACCTTGGAGCTGTGGACCCTGGCACTCAGCTACAACATTCAGTTACAGGCAATATTTGTACCGGGGAAAGACAATACTCTAGCAGACATATTAAGCAGAACCACTTCGGATGCCCACGAATGGAAGCTGCACCCGCACATCTTCAAGACCATCTCAAAGAAATGGGGAATGCCACAGATAGACCTATTCGCATCACCTCTCAATCACACCCACTAGCATGGAAAGTGGACTCACTCTCCTTCAACTGGAAAGGCCTAACAGCATATGCATTCCCACCTCTTCCTTTGATACACAAGGTACTACTAAAAATCAAGGAAGAATGTCCAAGGATAATCCTGATAGCTCCAAACTGGCCAAGACAACACTGGTACCCACTACTGAAGAGCATGTCTCGGAACAATATGTGGCCAATACCCCTGATGCCTTTGATGTTAACTCAGAACAACTACAGCATCATACATCCAAACCTAAAAACGCTGCAACTGACTGCATGGAACATCACATAGCAGCAGCTAATCCAGAACTTTCCCAAAGAGTTAAAGACATTATTCTTGAAGCACGCAGACCTTCAACAAGAAGGAACTATGCTGGAAAATGGAAAAGGTTTGTCATTTGGAGTACGGAAAGAGGAAAAGATGTGTCAAACATAGATATGCCTAACATTCTGGAGTATCTGGCCGAACTTCTTCATTCAGGCCTGTCCTACTCCTCCATCAAGATACATGCATCAGCTATTTCAGCAGAATACAGCTTTGATCCACCTGTTTTTTCGCACCCTTTGCTCAGGCAGTTCCTCAGAGGAATCAAGAATGTAAAACCTCCAAGGAAACCACCATTACCAACTTGGGATTTAAACTTTGTGCTAGAAAAGTTGACACTATCACCCTTTGAACCAGCAGCAACAGCAGACCTACAACACCTGTCATGGAAAACTGCTTTCCTACTGGCAATTACTTCAGCAAGGAGGGTTTCAGAACTACAGGCCTTAATGGCAGTGCAACCCTTCCTAATCTTCCACCAAGATAGAGTGTCCATGAGGACTAATCCTACATTTATGCCCAAGGTGGTATCCAGAGTGTCTTTAAACCAGGCAATCCACCTACCTACCTTCTTTCCCAACCCACAAAACAGAGGGCAAAGAATACTGCATACCTTGGATGTACATAGACAGCTACGCTACTACTTGGACAGAACAAAAAATAGCAGAAAGACTGACCAACTTTTTGTAGCCTATGCAACAGGAAGGGAAGGAAAAGCTATTTCCAAACAGACGATCTCCAAATGGATAGGAAATTGCATACGATACTGTTACTCCTTCCATGGAAAACCAATTCCACAGAACATAAGACCTCATTCTACAAGGGCAACAGCCACTACCACAGCCTTCTTACGAGGAGTGGCAACCAAAGACATTATTGAGGCGGCTACTTGGACCTCCGTGCATACATTTGCCAAGCATTATAATTTGCCTCTATATTCCAGATCCCGAGCAGGGTTTGCCACTGCTGTACTGCAAGGGATCCTAAACACACCATAATCTACTTTTATCCTCCTCCCTAGTTGGCTATGGTATTCTACCCACTTGTTATGACTGCAGATGCATCCATGAAGGACATAGTACAGTTTTGTACCTACCATAAATGTAGATGTCCGAACTGGATAGCATCTGCAGTCAGGATTACTCTCCTCCTTCCCTCTGTGGTACTCCTAGGGTGTTTACCCTCCTAATAGCTAGCTGTTGGGGAGTCTTTATGGTGTATTTGTTTGTATATATGTACATACATGCTTATTGTTGTGTTTACCTCTATCTATTTGGAAACATTGGCATCTATCCAAATTTTAGCCTGCAAGAGGGCTACTGGCATCTGGGGCAAGAAACACTGAGGAAAATGGCGTCGGCTGATGCTTTTATACCCGAAGACCAACAGAGATGACGTCGGGTGGAGTGCGACATCAGCCGAAGCCGGACCCGGACTTTGGAATCCGGCCGACTGCAGGGCTGCCTGACGACAGGACAACCCACTTGTTATGACTGCAGATGCTATCCAGTTCGGACATCTACATTTATGGTAGGTACAAAACTGTACTTTTTCTCCAATCCTGGTATTTTGTTTAATGGGACCTTTGCTGAGTGTGTGTAATGCTGTGACATTTGCAGTGTGGCATTAGAGTTAGTAACATGAAACCCAATTTGTGTAAGAAAATGGTGTGCAAATCTCTTAATGTGAGAGGAGGACTGCCACAAGTGTCAAGGTCTGGTCTCTGCTGTTTATGTATGTATACTTGTGTATCTGCTAATTTGTTTTGCCCTCTTTGAGAAATAAATACACAGATGACTTCACATGTTCATAGGTAAGTACTAGGCTAGGTGCCCTTAGAGACCATTTTAAGCCTAGCCAATGTCTCTCAAAGATGAGAATGAAGCCCTTTATCTTGTGTCTGTAAGGTAAACACCAGAACCTTTATGCCAACTACCAAACCCTGAGCAATTGTCTAAACCAACAAATATTTGACGAAAGAGCTTCAGATACATATTTTTTGTCAATCATCACTGATGATGTCATTAAAGAGGACTAGGGGTATATAGTTATGAAACAAGTTTGCATGTCAGCGAAACTTGTAACTTCAGTATGAAGTTTTGTTACCTTTTTAAAAGTCTTAATTTAAGGTTTGCCTTGATGTTTTGCTGACATACAAATGTGTAAATACAAAGAACACTAGAAGAAAGCAATGAACAGTCTTCAATAATCGAATATTAAAAGTTGAGGCTCTAAGCTTCCTGCTTCCCAATCTTCTTGAGTATGGTGGGATGTGAATATTAATTGTGAGAGTTGAATAGAAGATGTTAGGAGTAATGTGAGCACCAATTAAGCTGGTAATGGGAGATAGAGGTTGATGTCCGTATATGGAGCACCAATAATGATAAGAAGTCTTCCAAGATGGCTGTACCCTGATCAGCAGATAGAGTAGCACTCTCCCAGTGTGAACACAGAAACTTTGGAAAGCAACCATTAAAGCCCATTTATTTGGGTAAAATTAAGTTTGCCGGTTAGTCACTGCACTGTCTAGATGTCAGCAACTAATCAATCTGGAGAAAGTGAGGGAAAATCAACTAGAAAGTGAGAAGTAAATACTTCTTTGGAGAAGAGCCTTGCTACTGTTCAGGAAAAAAAACAAAAAAAAAAAACAAGATGTTTCAGCCTCAGTACAGGAGATCACATCCAGTAATTAAAAGACAAACTGCTCAAAAGAAAAGAAGCTTTATGAGCTAATAAAACTGCAGAAATCAGAGTTGAAGTTAAGGAAAGACTGGCTAAATATGAGGCTTCTCAAGAAGAAGTGTTTCAAAAAGTAGTAAAGCTAGGAGACAGAGCACATACAGAAAATCTGAGATTTTCTGATGTACCAGAGAATTACTGGGAGGAACAGATTAATTTTATGAAAATACCCAACATCCACTGGACTGGTATTCCACAGCTGAATCTGTTAATAATAAGGGCACATTGTATTTGTGCCCCAAATTTGTCTATGAGAAAAGTCAAGATGTATAGTAATAAAGATGAAGGAGCTGCTCCTGGTAAAAAATATGACAGAAGGGTAAAGTATTACCAGTTGGGGACACCAGAGTATTTTTGGAAACTGAATGTTCAACAAACACGACTTATGAGAATACTTGTGCCTTGCTACCTATTCTATGACAGTCTATCAAACCACAGAACACCACCTCCTGCCTGGGGTGTGATGGACAAATCACTTGTGAGGACAGGGACTGTCTTTCAAACCCACAGACAGGACCTATTCACTTTTCTAGTGCCGTAGTTCGAGAAGGATCTCTGAGAATAATGCTTCTCACTCTGGACTTTATTACTGCTAAGCTCAAGTAAGAAACCCTTTTGGGTTTTTATTTCCTACCTCTGCCATTTCTGTCAGTGCTTGAGTAATGTATTCTGCTGTTTTGACTTTTTTTTCCCGATTAGAAATTATGTATATGCTTCTGTTTTTACTTTGACTAGCACAGTAAAGCTGTTGATTAAAAGCTTCATTTAGATGTTTTGACAGGAAAACCTGCTGATATTGCAGGTTTTTTTTTCTTTGGAGTTAAGATTATTTGAAGTGATTGAGTAGAATTATAGCATTTTAAATGATGTTTTTCATTTAAATTGCGATTTTGATACCATTTTGTTAAACAGTTCTGCCAGACTTTTTTCATCAGTTTGATTTATTTCTTGTACTTATACTGTTTTAGGCTGTATCCATTCAGTTTGACTGAAACTAACCCTTTTTTAATTTCACAAAATTAGGGGACTTTGTGCATGTATTTTAAGCTTGGAACTGTGTTACTGAAGCTGTCACTTTTGTCAGTGAAGTGTGTAGAATAGTAACCCTTACAGAAGTAGATTTCAGGTTACTTTTGGTGCCATTTTGTATGTAAAACATTTCAGACTGGAATTTTTCATCTGTTTATGATTAATTTCATGTCTAATAGTGTTTAAAGCGATGTTCATTTATTTGGCCTGAAACTAGCCTTTAAAAAATTAAGGAACTTTTGTACTTACATTTTGTGCTTTGAACTATGTTATGGAAAATACTGTCAATGTGAAGTTGTCCTATCTCGCCTTCATTCTGTACTTGTGGGGTTTGGAACCGATCCTTTGTTCCGACTCGGCAGATTACAAAAGCTGGAGGTCTCCAACTAGCTTGTGGCCTGCTCCATATCCTATGATGCTCTAGGGCATTCCCCAGGTCTCGTTTGCCGCTAAACAAATTGGGCATTTTTCAACTGGCTGTGGATATGTTACCTTTTTTCAATTTATATTATACATTTAAAACATTTACTTTACTCTAAAAAGACTTTATAGCTGTTTTCCTGTTAGCCGTTTGACTTTGTAAGTCACAGTATTAGACTGTGGCCGTTATTTGCTGTTTCTTTTAGGCTGTCTTTTGTCATAAGGCCCACAGTTTCACCCCTGTCCCGGCCTTTTCTGTGTGTGTGAACTTTAAAATACGGTTTTAGCCTCATGCTGTGTTTTATTTGTTAGTCTATGTGTTGAGTCTGTTCTGTACAGGGATTTAGGTGTATCCTTTCTACTAGTCACTCGTTTAAGTTAGAGGGTGACTAAGCCTGTTTGAGTTAGAAGGCTTTATTTCTGTGTGGTGTGCTTTTGCTCCGAAAAAAAAAAAAAAAAAAAAAAAAGTTTGACTCTCTTTTTCAGAGTCAGCTCGTTTAAATTAGAGAGCGACTCAGCCTCCTTCAGTTAGAGACCTTTTTTTTTTCCTGTGTGCTGTGCCTTTTGTTCTATTAAAAAAAAAAAGTATTTTCTGGCATTTCTTCTGTTTCCCTACCTAGATGGCTCATTTAGGCTTCATTTGTAGACTGTTATTGCTCTAGTTTTTTCTACTGTTATTGAGGATTGTTTTTGCTGATATTATGTCTAAGCAAACTAAAGGCACTAAACCATCAGGGTTTAAAAAAATGTGCTAATTGTTCTCAAAAGATGTCTTTTAACGGATAGTCATACTGAATGGGTCTGTTGCCTTGGATCAGTACACTTACAGGAGTCGTGCTACATATGCCATTCATTTAGTTCAAGGGTTCTCCTTGAAAGGAAAAATAAACTTATATGGAGAGGGTTATTAAATACTACTTGTTCTGAATCCTTGGAAGAAGGTTAGAGTGCATTAAAGAAAACTTCTTTCCCTCCTTCTAGATCTGAGAAGTCAGCTAAAAGGTCTTCATCCTCTTCAGACCAATCTGGACCTTTGCATAAAATTTAAAAAATGACCTCATCGAGCCCAAAATCTATCGGGTCTGAAAAACCTTCTACCTCTGCTCGTCTTGTTTTGGAGCCAGTGGTTCTACAGTCTCAGAGCTGTTCCCTTGTCCTGGAGCCAGTATCTCTGACTTTAAAATCACCTATTCTACAGAGGTCTAAAATCTTCTACCCCCCCCCCCCTGGTCTTCCAGGGGTTTGTCAGATGAAGATGTGGATTGCGTGGTGTGAAAGCTGTTACACTGGCGCTAGCCAAATTATTGTTGGAAATGACCCAGCGGGTTTCAAAGCCGAGTGGACCTACCCCTTCATTATCAATTCCTCCTCCAACCCACCTTGAGGCCTCAGAGCTGGAATGCACGGAGCTGATAGTAGTGGAACCATCTGAGCCGAGACCTGCTCCAAGATCTATGGCTCCAACTTCTGCTCCAACTTCCTCGGTGCCGTCTGAGCCCGAGGAGTCTAGGAGCCAACGCTGTCTGGTCGGGTCCAGGGAGGACAGTCTTGTCAGACAGTTGTCTGATCCGAACTTGCCTCTCGGGGCCTTGGCATGAGTGAGCTCTGCTCCTACACCAGCTTCAGAGCAAACCTCCTTGGCACTGGGGAAGTCGTCTGGTTCTTCAGAGCTGGGGGCTTCCTCGAGTCATGAGTGGGGGGGGGGGCGTTTGAGGTGATGAAGAGACTGCTGTCCCCACGAGCAGCTCCACTCTCAGATCCTACCATTCCTCCCCAGAAGGCACCGATGTCCATCTCAGCACAACCAATTCCACGCAGATGTGGAGACCCAAGACCTCAGGATGCCTCAGTAGGTAAACCCTTCTCTTCCAAAACCTCTCCAGAATGGCCTTCTGAAGAGGTCCCTCAAAAGAGATTATGCAAGAGGAAGCATTTGGACTCCCCAAAAGAGTCTGTCACATCGGACACAGACCCCGATGATTCAGAAGGGTCCCCACGGTCACCCTCTGAGAATGTCTCCTTTGCAGACATCCTAGAAATCCTTAAGCAGAGAGGTGGCTGGAAGCCTATCAACTCTTCTGAGGAGGAGTCTGTTTACCTGAAAGCCTTTGGATCCCACCCTTCCGCCACTTGGGTGTCTCCTCCTTTTGATGAACTTATGGATTTAGTTTGTCGAAAGGCATGGGAGTCTCCAGACTCAGTGGAGCCTGTCCCCCAGAGGCCAAATAAATTCATCACATCCCCTGAGGATAAAACCTTCCTTCCAAAAGGTGTCCCAGCAGATGCTATGGTGGTGGCGGCCACCAAGAAGGAGTTGTTGGAGAAGTTCTCTTTTGTCCATCCCCCAAACAAAGAGTTGCATATGATGGACAGATACGGAAAGTGCACATTTTTTTCAGCGACCTTTAATCTCAGGTCCCTGAATTATCTTATACACTTCAGTAGGTTACAGAGAGATCTCCTGAAGGAGCTTGGAGATGTTCTCTAGGGTTCAGTAGATGCGGGGGTACAAGATAGTGTCCTCCCAGCTCTCCACCTTAAATTCAGTAGTTTACTCATCCATGAGGATGGTCTGTTATGCAGCCGATGGAGCGAGTAGGTCAGTGGTTTCAGGAATTTCCCTTAGGAGACATTCCTGGATGCACTTGTTTAACTTTGCGGAACCCTTCAAGTCATCCTTTGTTAATGCCCACTTCGGCTTGTCCTTGTTCGGGCCTGAGGTCAACGATACACTAACCAAGTGTGAACAGGAAGAAAAAACTCTCTCTGCCGTTGGAGTCCATTTTTCCACACCTTCTAGGCCTTATCCTAAAGGCCAAAAGGAAGGAAAATTGTGGTTTCGAAAATCCCAGAGAGTTTTTCAAGACACATTTGGTGAGCCTTTCCCCAGGGACAAAGGGAGAAGTAATAGAAGACCCCGACCACATGGCAGGGGGGGTCGGCAGAACCAGGGCGACAGAGAATCCTACTTTGGTAAGCCCTTTCAGTGCTCCTAAAGAGAGGCCCATCTGTCCTTCTCTAGAGGCAGTCAGGGGTCTATTATCCTTGTACCCAGACTCTTGGCTAAAAATCACAAAAGGCAAATGGGTACAAGGTATCATATCCAGAGGTTACTCCATACCCTTTTCAATCCCCGCCCCATGCATAAAAAAACATGCTGGATGTTCCACCCAGTCACAGGAATCGAACAACTCTAGAAATACAGAAGTTGCTAGAAAAAAGCAACTCTAGAAATACAGAAGTTGCTAGAAAAAAGTGTCATCCAATTGGTCCCCGCAGACCAGATAGGACCCAGGACTTACTCAAGATTCTTTTTAGTTCCGAAGAAAACAGGGGACTGAAGACTCGTATTGGATCTCAGCAGACTAAACAAATCTGTTAAAAAGACAACGTTTCGGATGGTTACACTGCAGTCGATACTTCCCTTGCTAGGAAAAGACAAATGGATGTGCTCTGTAGACCTCCAGGATGCATACTACCACATAAAAATGGACAGGCCATCCAGTTGTCATCTGCACTTTTGGCTGGGAACCAGTCACTACCAGCTTTAAGCTCTGTCTTTTGGTCTCACTACAGCCCCCCCAGAATGTTCACCAAATGTATGGTAGTAGTTAGGCTCACCTGAGACGTTTAGGATTCCGAGTGTTTCCATATCTAGATGACTAGCTCCTAACTGCCACCACCAAGCATCTTCTAACAGAAGCAAGAGATAGCACTCTGGTATAACAGTGATGGTAAAGTTTCCACCAGAGAGGGTGCAAACCCTTCGAGTACAGGTTCTGGACCTTCTGTCCTTCCTTGCATTTTTCTTTTGAAAAGTTCTAAAAGTACTAGGCACCATGGCAGCAGCAATAAATGTAATTCCCATTAGCACGGCTGCACATGAGAATATACAGTGGCTGCTCTTCACTCAGTGGTCCATGCAGGAACTTCCAATGTTGCACCAGATTATGTTAACAGAATCTTGCAGGAGAGACCTTCATTGGTGGCTTCACTCCAGTCAAGTGACTTTAGGTCGACCTTTTGCTCTTCCACAACTACTTGCCACAATGACCACGGATGCTTCCCAGATAGGGTGGGGGGGGGGTACATTAAGGGAAGAACAGTCTAAGGCATTTATCAGGATCACGAGGCCTACTTGCACATCAGTGTCCTAGAGATAAGAGCAGTGCTTCTCGCGGAACAAGCATTCCAGGACTCTCTTCCACTAGGAAAGATTGCGATCCAAATGGACAATATGTCGGTGGTATGGTATATAAACAAACAATGAGGAATCAGATCTTACCCCACTTTGTCGAGAGGCCCTGAGATTATGGCAGTGGACAACCTCCTCCAAACGCTTTCTGGTAGCAACGCATATCCCAGGGAAATCCAACGTGATAGCAGACAAACTCAGTAGAGCAATACTGATGCCTCACAAGTGGTCCCTGAAACAAGACATAGCGGAAATTATTTTCTGAAAATGGGGCCAGCCTTGCTGCGATCTTTTTGCCACATCCATGAACACCAAATGCAGCAGCTACCTTGCCCTAATCTGCCCTCCAGAGGAATCCCCAAGGGATGCAGTTGTACACGATTGGCCCCTGGGTCACCTCTATGCCTTCCCTCCCTTTCCATTGATACACAAAGTTCTCCAGAAAGCCAGTGCATTGGAAGGACCTTAATACTTCTAGCCCCTTACTGGCCTCGTCAAATTTGGTTCCCCTTCTTGCGGCCTCATCTTCAGGAAAAGCCTTGGATTCTGGGCCCAGTGCCAGACCTTATGACCTATCCATCGGGAATGCTCCATCCATCTCTTCAAACCCTCAGGTTGACAGCTTGGCTGCTTCAATTCCAAACATAGCCAGGCTACCTACCATTTCAACCTCAGTGTAATGTATTATAACTTCTTCTCACAAAGCTCCTATAAGAAGATTATATCTTGGCAAATGGAAATGATTTTCCTCCTGGGCCTTAAAATTCATATTGACCCTTTCTCTGCATCTATATCTTCCATACTGAAATTTTTAGCAAAACGTTTTAATGAGGGAGCAGCTCCAGTTACTATTAGAGTACAGTTAGCAGCAATCTCTAATTTTTATTGTGGAGGAGGGGACCGAATGTTTTGTCCCACAAACTTTGTAAAGCTTTCTTGAGAGGTACTAATCTGTTAAGGCCACCCATTAAAACCACCTCTTCTTCCATGGAACCTAAATTTCGTGTTATCCCATATAATTCTACCCCCCTTTGAACCTGCATCATCTTGTGACTTGAAGTTCTTCTTTTCTACCAAAAATATGCTCAGAATCAAAATTAAATCGGTCTGTAGACTTAACATTTTTTCCCCCAAGTATGACAGTACATGTTACACCAACTTGATGTACATAGAGTTATGTTTCTCTTTACGCATATCAAAGGACTTTAAAAAGACTGATCAATTGTTTGTATCCTTTTCAGACTGCAAGAAAGGAGCTTCAGTAGCAAAAAACCACTCTATCCAGGTGGTTGTCAGATTGCATCTCATTTACCTATCAGTGAATAAACAACTTCCAGACCAAGTAAAAGCTCATTCTACCAGGGCTATTTCGACCTCTTCTGCCTTTCGGGCAAAATTGCCAATTGATACCATTTGTGCGGCAGCAACATGGGCAAGGCCTCATACCTTTATCACTCATTACAAAAGGGATTTGGCCTCCAGGGACAGGGCCTCTTTGTGGTCCATTGATGTCCTTCAAGGATGCATCTGCAGTCCTTACAAATGGGTTGTCCTGTCCTAAGGCAGCCCTTCGGTTGGCCAGATTCCAAAGTCTGGGTCTGGCCTCGGCTGATGTCGCACTTCACCCGACGTCATAGCTGCAGTTCTTCGGGTATAAAGGCATCAGCCGACGCCATTTTCCTCAGTCTTTCTTGCCGCGTGGCGCCCAAAGCAGAAGCTGTTCGCAAGTGCCGGTCGGTCAGAACCAGAGATTACTACTAGCGAAGACTTCTAAAAAGCTAAGTACCCCATTGGGGACTCTTTCTTGCCTCAGCCGATGTCAGAAAAAGTGAATAACTGTTTAACTTGTGGGAAACAAATACCTCATAAAGATTTCCACTCTTACTGCCTACCTTGTTTAGGCCCAGACCACGACGTAGCAGCTTGTCTAGCCTGTGCTTCTTTCAACCGATGGACACTTAGACGTCGGTCGGAATTTGCTGAGGAGTTTTTCGGCTCCGCTTTTGCTTGCAACATGCCGTCGGAAACTCAGACTTCGCAATTTACTAAAAAGCGCAAGGAAAAGGACCGACACTCGCGGTCCGCGGTTTCGGCCGAAACCGCGGTTAAGTCAACCGCGAGTGTCTCGGCTTCGGCTGAATCAGAGTCCACGGTCCTTCCTCCGGCCGAAAGCTTGCCTCCTACCGAGGCCTCATCCAGCATGGCTGAAACTGCTACTGAAATCCCACCTGCTCCTCCAGGATCACAGGATTTATCTGATACTATCCCTTTAGATATATCTACTCCTGCACATGGGGCTGCTAGGCCCCCTGCATCCATGTCGATTAAGGCTTTTGCCAGGGCTAAAGCAACAAAATCTACCAAGAATGTGCCTGCTAAGTCCCCCTCTCACAGGCCTAGCTCTAGTACTCAAATGCTTAGTCTAGCAGAGGATCTTATTTCTTTGATCCGGGGATCCCAACCTCACCCTGACAGGGCCTCTCACCCACCTCCAGAGAAGAGGCCTAGAGCAGAGCCCCCTGAGCCAGTTTCTACAGATTACTCCTCTGATGATTCAGAACATACAGACCCTCCAGAGGGCCCTTATTCTCCTTATGAGGACTCTGATGCAGAAGACTCCATTCCTTCTGCCTCTCCTCCTGAGGAGTTTTCTTTTGGGGAAACTTTGCATGCTATGAGGGAACAATTTCAATGGCAGGGCCAGGATTTTTCAGACCCTAGGAAAAGGCTTAGGACCTTTTTGCATTTGCCGCAGCATAGGCCTTTAGCCATTCCTCCAGTACTTACTGTTGTGGATGATGCATTTAATGATGCTTGTACTGCTCCTGATTCACTTCCTCCGGCCCCTGCTAAGCCCGACAGGTACTACAGGGTTCCGGACACACATTATCATTTATATAAGGCTCCTTTTGCAGATCCTGAAACTATTTCACAGGGACCCAAGGCAGTAGCAGCTACCTCTGCCAAAAATCCCCTCCCCTCTGAAAGGGAATCAAGGGCCTTAGAGAGATGGGGTAAAAAAGTTTACACTTCTGCTACTCTTTCAGCTAGGGCCTTAAACTGTCAATTCCACATGATTCAGTATCAGGAATTTATGTTAGATCAGTTAACTAAAAAACTGTCCTCTCCTGAACCATTAGATAAAAAATCTTTACAGGAAATGGTACATAACATTCAGCAGGTCAGTAATCATTCCTTAAAATGCGGCTATGATGCACTGGAGGCTTCCTTTAGATCAGCTATGACTGGTACAGTGATCAGAAGGCATGCATGGTTAAAAGAGCAGTCCTTACCAGACCATGTTAAATCAAAGCTTCTAGATGCTCCCATGGATAAGCTCAATTTGTTTGGCTCCCCTGCACAGCAGGTGCTGAAGAAGGTGGAAGAGAAAGCAAAATCTGTCCAGACAGTCAAGGATTGATTACAGGTCCAGCCTCCAAGGTTTAGTAGGAACTGGCCTTCCAAGAATTGGTCCTTTCCAGACACCAGAGCACAGAGAGGCAGGAATAGGCGCCGAAGAGGCAGGGGTCAATCCAGAGGTGCCTACAGGGGGCGTCAGTGGCAACCTAACAACCAGCGAAGTACTGCCACAGATCCAGCCACTACCACTTCCACAGGACAATCACAGTGACTTGGCTCTGAGACCGCCTACCAGGGAACAACTAGAAGCACCCTTAGGTGGAAAGCTAGCCTTATTTTTGGAAAACTGGCATCACATCACAGGAGACAAATGAATTTTACAGATAATAGACCAAGGTTACAGGTTTCGCTTCCATACTCTACAAAGGAAGAGAGGAATGCCAAACCTACCTCCAAATCAAAAGAAAACCGCACTAGAACAAATAGACCACTTGATAAGAATGAGAGCTATAGAAAAGGTACCGTCTATGGAACAAGGGCAAGGATTTTACTCCAGACTTTTCCTGGTGCCAAGAAAAGAAAACCAATGGAGACCTATTCTCGACCTGTCCGCTCTAAACACATATCTCATTGTTCCAAAATTCAAAATGCTGACCCTACAGCAGCTCCTTCCCATGCTGGGCAAGGAGTCTTGGCTGGTAACTCTAGATCTCAAGGAGGCATACCTGCACGTCCCCATACGACCAAATTGCAGAAGATACCTCAGATTTCTTGCAGGATCAGAGCATTATCAATTCTCAGCATTGCCCTTTGGCTTATCTACTGCGCCCAGAGTATTCACGAAATGCCTGGCATCAGTAATTGCTTATTGCAGGCTTCAGGGAATTCAAATTTACCCTTACCTGGACGACTGCCTGTTACAAGCGGACAACAAAAACAAATTAGAAAAAGATTTGAAAAAGGTCATTCATCTACTACAAGCCTTGGGATACACAGTAAATATAAAAAAGTCAAGGCTGATACCATCCCAGACAATAACTTTCTTGGGTGCAGACCTGGACACATCAAATCAAATGGCATTCCTCACAGCAGAAAAGCAGAAGCACCTTCCTCTCTATTTCATGGCATTAACAACGCAGAACCAGCTAACAGCAAGAAAAGTCCTGCAAGCCCTGGGTTACATGGCATCCTGCATAATATTGATTCCACATGCCAGACTACATATGAAGAAGTTGCAATGGTACCTAAGGAATTTGTGGTCTCAGCACAAGCACAGCCTAGAAACCCAAATTCCAATAATTCCATGCCTGAAGCAAGGATTCCAATGGTGGGCCCAGGCCTGTCAATTGAACAAGGGATTGCCCTTCCACAGCCCTCAACCAAGCCAGACTATCACCACGGATGCCTCAGACCTCGGTTGGGGGGCACACATGCTGGACAAGTGCATACAAGGCCTATGGACTCAAGACCAGCTGAACCTACACATAAATCAAAAGGAGATGCTGGCAGTAAAACTGGCAATTCAGACATTCAGACCATTTCTTCAACAGGGTCAATTGCTGATAAGGACGGACAACACCACAGTTATGTGGTACATCAACAAACAGGGAGGCACACATTCATACCCTCTATGCCGGATGGCAATGGACCTCTGGAATGTGGCCCTGAGCTCAGCTACAGGCAATATTTGTACCAGGAAAAGAAAATATACTAGCAGACATCCTAAGCAGAACTACCACGGATGCCCACGAATGGATGCTGCATCCAGACATCTTCAAATCCATTACAAGGAAATGGGGACTACCAGAAATAGACTTATTCGCATCCCCACACAACCACCAATTGAAAAAATTCTGCACAAGGACATACCACCCACTTGCTTGGAAGGTGGACTCCCTATCCTTCAGTTGGAAAGACCTGACAGCATATGCATTCCCACCTCTTCCTTTGATGCACAAGGTGCTACTGAAGATCAAAGAAGACCGGCCAAGGATCATCCTGATAGCTCCAGACTGGCCGAGGCAGCATTGGTACCCACTACTGAGGAGTATGTCTCGGGAACAAATATGGCCTCTGCCCCTAGTTCCCTTACTGCTAACACAGAACAACTTCAAAACCCTGCATCCAAACCTAAAAACGCTGCAGCTAACTGCCTGGAACATTGCATAAGACAAAATAACCCAGATTTATCTCAAAGGGTTAAGGACATTATCTTGGAGGCTCACAGACCCTCAACAAGAAAAACTTACTCAGCAAAATGGAAAAGATATCTCATTTGGAGTGCAGCAAAAGGAGAAAATGTGTCACTGGTAAACATAGCTAACATCCTGGAATACTTGGCAGAACTTTTCCACAATGGCCTGTCCTATTCTTCCATTAAGATTCATGCATCAGCTATTTCGGCAGAATACAACATGGATCCTCCAGTCTTCTCACATCCTCTACTCAGGCAGTTTCTGAGAGGAATTAAAAATGTAAAACCACCAAGGAAGCCACCATTGCCCGCTTGGGACTTGAACTTTGTGCTAGAAAAATGAACACTCCCTCCTTTTGAGCCAGCAGCAACAGCAGAATTACAGTACTTGTCATGGAAAACTGCTTTCCTGCTTGCAATCACTTCAGCAAGAAGGGTTTCTGAATTACAGGCATTAATGGCAGTACAGCCCTTCCTTATCTTCCATCAAGATAGTGTCCATGAGAACTAATCCTATCTTTATGCCAAAGGGGTAGTCTCCAGGGTATCTTTAAACCAAGCTATCCACCTGCCTACATTCTTCCCCAACCCACAGAACAGGGGAGAAAGGCTATTACATACCTTGGATGTACATAGACAATTACGCTACTACCTGGACAGAACCAAGAGCAATAGAAAAACTGACCAGTTACTGGTAGCATATGCAACAGGAATGGAAGGAAAAGCAATTTCAAAACAGACTATCTCTAAGTGGATAGGAAATTGCATCAGATTCTGTTACTCTTACCATGGGAAGGCAACTCCAGAAAACATCAGACCTCATTCCACAAGGGCTACAGCCACTACTACAGCTTTTTTACGAGGAGTGGCTACCAAAGACATTTTAGAGGCTGCTACTTGGAGCTCCGTGCATACATTTGCCAAGCATTATAATCTACCCTTATATTCCAGATCCCGAGCAGGTTTTGCCACTGCTGTTTTGCAAGGGATCTTAACTACACCATAATATTATTATTACCTCCTCCCCCAGTTTGGCTATGGTATTCTACCCATTTGTAAGGACTGCAGATGCATCCTTGAAGGACATAGTACAGTTTTGTACCTACCATAAATGTAGATGTCCGAGAGGTATGCATCTGCAGTCAGGATTACCCACCCTCCTTCCCCTCTGTGGTACTCCTAGGGTATTTGCCCATCTTGTAGCTAGCTGGGGGAATCTATTATGGTGTATTTGTTTGTATATATGTATATACATGTTTATTTCTATTTGCTCTCTATTGTTTGGAAATATTTGCATTTATCCAAATTTAGCCTTCCTAGAGGGCACCTGGCATCTGGGGCAAGAAACACTGAGGAAAATGGCATCGGCTGATGCCTTTATACCCGAAGAACTGCAGCTATGACGTCGGGTGAAGTGCGACATCAGCCGAGGCCAGACCCAGACTTTGGAATCTGGCCGACCGAAGGGCTGCCTGAGGACAGGACAACCCATTTGTAAGGACTGCAGATGCATACCTCTTGGACATCTACATTTATGGTAGGTACAAAACTGTACTTTCTGAAGAATGTTCTCCCATGAGCCACCCCTGAAAGATGGTGCTAGGGACTCTGTCCCACAAGTACGAGGCGAGATGGGACAACTTCACATAAAGAGGTTTGGTACTCACCATAACGTTCCATGTGAGTTGTCCATCTCGTATTCATTCTTACATCCCACCCTCCTACCACCAGCCTCTTTTGTTTAGTTTCTGGAGGATTGAGAGGTTACTATTTGGCGTCTAATATTCTCTGACCTTTTTCTTGGCTTATACGCTAATGAAGAGATTTTTATATACGCATATTAGTGTACCAGCAAACAAGATCTGGGGAATGCCCTAGAGTTTCATGGGATAGGGAGTAAGCCACGAGCTAGTTGGAGACCTCGAGCATTTGAAATCAGCTGAGCCAGCACCAAGGATCGGTTCCAAACCCCACAAGTACAGAATGAGGGTGAGATGGACAACTCACATGGAATGTTATGGTGAGTACATAACTTATTTTATCCCTCAGTGCAGTGTTCAGAATAATATTCCTAAAGAAATGGTCTTTAGGTACCCATTTAGAGGGAGACTAGTGGGATTTGTACATTTTCTTACTAGGCTGACCATGCAAACAGGATTTGGCATTGAGCTGGGTAGTTTCTTGCCCCCTGACATGATGGACTCTAATTGGTGCCACTCCTTAACCTCCATATACTACTTCTGCACCTAAAAACATAGACTTAAACCTAGAAACATGCCTTAGCATACAACTTGTGAGTCTAAGTAGACTAGCTTTGAGCAGGCTGTTGGACCACTAGTGTTAGTACCACAACTGTTCATGATGTGAGAGTCAGACACATCCTCCGGGGCTGTACCTTGCCTAGTTCAGCTATGGGAGAACCAAACTCTCTAGGTGCAGTGTAAGTCTGGTGCAGAATCTGTTGCCAGTGTTGATATGTTTGCTCCAGAGGATTCTCCCACGAGTGTAGTACTTGCGTAAGAGACAGATGAAAAACCACATTGCAGGACAACAGTCTGACTTTTTCATGTGACCTGGTGGCTATTTTAGATCCATTATTCAGGCCATTGATTACGGGGGACAAAACTGAGTTTTGAAGACCACCGGAACTCTGACACCCATTCATCCATCTTAAGATCTCTGTTTTGCAGGTGATCTGGAATCTGAATCGAACCGGAGAACCTCTTGCTGTGAGGTGACAATGCTACTGTTGCACCACTGCGCCATCCGGAAGGTATGTGGAAGTTATTATTGTGGTGGATGTGTAGTTTAGAAGAGTTAGCTGCATAGATACCTGCTGAGCAAAAGTTACATGGGAACGATATTGTTCCAATGTTTCTTAAGTATCTGTATATGTGATTTAAGTGCCTTGGAGGGGACCAACATGGTTTCTAGAAATGTAGTGACTGGTTGTGATAGGGAGGTATGCTTGGTTATTCAGCCATAACATTTCTGATGATTTAAAAAAATGAGATTTGAAGGTTTCACTTGATTCTGATTGTGTGTTTGATTCAGCAGCTAATTAGATCCCTGAACACTGGGATGAACGAGGTAAATTGATGCAAGGGGTGTTAATTTATTCCCGTGATTACCTCCAGTTAGCAAGATAATTTGTTCAGTATTCTATCCTTAAGAAGTCATAGCTGTACAAAAAACAAGGTATCTAGAGAAAATGGCAGGACAAGATTTCCGCAAACCTAATGGGGTTCCTTTCCATAAAAGGATTAACCCCCTTCCAACTTATGAGTTTTTCAGTACAGCACCTATTATTTTCAAGTTCCCCTCCAGGTACCCCAACTTGAAGTTTTCAACAAGACGGTCTTGCCATCACTGGTTTCTGACAAATGGGTGCTCCTCTTTGTTGACAGAAGTTAGAAGTGAAAGGAACATCCACTGCATCCTAGTGAGTTCCCCCTCTTTATTCCCGCCTGTGCTTCGGTGAATGCTGTATTCAGGGGTCAGAATCGGTCCTGCCTGTGGAGAGAATGAATAGTTTATACTCCAGAATTTTACCGGTTCCCAAATGAGAGATGTCGTGGAGACCAGGTTGAACCAATCCTTTCTGAAAATTAAGGCCCTCAAATTCAAGATGCTCACCATGCCAACAGTGCCTCTCCTGCCAGAGTGCTTCTTCACTGTGACCCTGGACATAAAGGATGTGTGTCACCTTGTAGCATGTGTTCATCCCTTCAGGAAATATCTGAGATTTGTTGTGAAGTTTGCAATTGATTGCCCTTTGAGTTTATCTATGGCATCTCCATGTTTAACATGGAGCCATACTCCAGTATTGGCTCAGTGTCAGACTCTTGGCATTCACCTTTTTCCTTAGTTGAATTACTTGCTGATCTACAGAGAGTCTATATCCAGATGTTTGGAATTGCTAAAGAAGGTCTTCACCTTAATCTTCCAGCTAGGTTTTAAATTGAACTTTTGGATGTCATGCCTGACACCCTCACACAGACTTGTCTTCCTGTGGGACTAAAAGAATGGACTCTCTTCCCAATAATGAGGTCTTGTCTTTCCAGATGGTGTTTCAGGAATTCTCCAGGAGGAGCTTCACCTCAGCAAAAGAATGCCTAAACATTCTAGGACTTATGGTATCTATGAATTTGCTTCATGTTTCACTGTTGCAATTGTCATATTTGGGGTTATCTGCTTGCAGTAGCCCTCAGTCGGCCTGATTAACAAAGTCTTAGGTCCTGCATTGGTTGCTGTCTCTTCTTCCGTGACGTCAGGTAGTCAGGGGTATAAAACATCTAGCTGACGCCATTACATCAGCCTTTCTTGCCGTGCGGTGCCTGAAGCAGAAGCAGTTCGCAAGTGCCGGTCGTCTGACTCCTGAAATTTTCATTTTTGAGTTTCAGAACCGAATTATTCAACTAAAAGCTAAATACCCAATTGGGGAAACTTTTTCTTGTTCTAACCTGAAAGGCCAAGTGGCGCAGTGGTTAAGGTGGATGCCTTTCAACCGCAAGGTGCAAAGGTTGATTCTCACCAGTGGAAAGAGCATTGTAGTTTGAAGATGTATCTTTTTTAAAAAAGGGATCAGACCCCATTCAACCAGGGCTGCATCTGCCTCTACAGCCTTTCTCATGGGTGTCCCTACTAGGGACATCCTAGAAGCTGCTACCTGGAGCTCCGTACATAATTTCACCAAGCATTACCATTTGCCAATTTTCTCTAAATCCAGAGCCGGCTTTGCCACTGCAGTCTTGCAGGGCCTTATAGCTGCTCCTAATGCTATTTAAATTCCTCCTCCCATCCTTAACTTTGGGAATCTACCCAAATGTGATGACTGCAACAGTGAAACACGAAGAACATAGTACAGTTGTGTGCACTTACCATAAATGTAGATGTTCGAGTGTATTCACTGTTGCAGTCTTGGTTACCCTCCCTCCAGCCCCCTGACTTTTATTGGCTATACCTCTACTCTCCTTTACTATGTTTGAAAGCTTTTTGGTGTATTTGCTTTTTTATTGTCGGTATATCCTTGTATATATTTATATTTTATTGCTTCCATTATGGGGGCACCTGACATCTGGGGCCAGAAAAACTGATGGCGTCTGCTGCATGTTTTATACCTCTGACTACCTGACATCATGGAAGACGAGACAGCAACAGACGCAGGACCCAAGACTTTGTTAGTCAGGCCGACTGACGGCTACTTCAAGCAGATAACCCCAAATGTGATGACTGCAACAGTGAATACACTCAAACATCTCCATTTATGGCAAGTGTACACAACTGTACTTTCTCATGATACCACTGGCCCATCTCGACATGTGGAATATTCACTGGCATTTCTGGAATTGTTGGACCCTGCACCTGATTATTTGGAATCTCAGACAAGAATTTCAGTGGTGAAGAGCACAGCTAAGTATCAGTCCAGGGCTGCCCTTTTTTCCTCCTGTTCAAGCACTCCCAACAAATTTGTCTGACTGTGGTTGGAGAGCTGTGTCAGTGGGAGTACAAATTCAGGTCACTTGGTGTCCCAAGAACACAAAGAGGCACATCAGTATCAAGGAATTGGTCTTGGTGTTCCATGCCTTGAAAGTCTTTCACCACCTATGGACTCCAAGTCTTCATTTGGTGGTTACAGACAATACCACAGTAATGTGGTACCTCAGCAAACCCAGAGGTTCAAGGTCATACCTTCAGTGCAGGTTGGCAGTGATGGACTAAAAGCCGGCTTTACAGCATTCTCTAAGGCATCATACATCCTGTCCGAGCAAAACTTTGTGGCAGGGACTGAGCGGGTCCTGGACCAAACTGGACGAATGAAAGCTCAAGGCAGTGGTGTTCCAGATCTAGTCCATATGTAGGGTAACACTTTAAATAAATCTGTTTGACACTTTCCAAACAGACAGCTGGAGGAATTATGTTCAAGACATCCATGCAGTCATGCTTGGGAACAGACCCAGTCTCGTTCCTTTGGATGGGAATATTACTGCATGCGCGCCACCCTGTCCACGGATTCATAAGATATTTCTGAAGATTCAGTAAGAAATGTGAAAGGTCATTGTTGGTGACGCCGTTAACTCAGGCAGTCTTGGTGTACCATGTGATGCCCCACCACTGGGCCAGTAATCAAGGAACTTCAATCCTCACCACTGGCAACAGTGGGGGACGTACATTGAGAGGATGACTTTGTGCACACACAGTTTTTCCAGATACAGCTTTCTGCATCAAGTGCAATTTCCCTTAAGAGCACATTGAGGCCACAGTCAGTCTGGGGCTGGTTTCTCCCTCTTTCTCCAGATCCCCATAAGACTCCCCACAAGCACAGCTATAGAGTTGAGATATCAGCTGAGTGGCCAAGCCAAGACCTCCAGCACCCTCTCTGTCCAACCAGTTCTTCGTGTCCCTGCCCAAGTAGCTGAAACACACTCTTTGAGGTTTGATTTATACACATATACACTCCTGGGAAAGGCTGGCACAGGTTTACTAGCTATGCTCCATTTTGCCCAACCTATAAGGTAGTTATCATTGCCACCAGCCAGCTCTTTATCAGCTACTTTAAGGTCCTTAAAGGGTGTCCAGTCTTAACTGTGTAATGTTACTATTAGTACAAATGGTAGTTGGGCCAAGAGCAAAGCTATTAGAAGTGGCCCACTGTGTCACCAAATAAATATGCACATACTCTCAGAACTTAAATATCAATAGACAGATCAGACACAATTAAATGCTTAAATATATTTTATAACAAATAATAAAATAATAAGACAATATTAAATATATATTTACAGTGACATCAGAGTTCAAAGTCACAGGAAATATTTAAAAGAACATTGCAGGACAGTCTCAAATGAAGAAATATATCTAAAATAAGCTTTGCTGTATTCCTGACTATATCTGAGAGTTACTTTTTCCAAGAAACTTACTTACAGAGCAAGGCAGAGGTGATGAATAGGTCTTCTCTAGTTGTTGTTTTTGTCAGGAGAAAGAATACAGAATGCTGTGTGTTTCTGAGACCTCTCAAATTAATAGCTCAACTATTACTGCTGGGTTAGTTTGCAGAATTGCATCATTTCCTGTCATCTGACTTCTCATCCCCAGGCCCAAAACAACCATTGATGGCAGCTGGTAGCGTTTAGCATCTACCTGTAAAATTACGTGGGCAGTGGCTTTTCCTAAGATCTTTGGCAAATCCTGGAATTCATAAAACAATTACATTCCTACACATTTACAAACTAGTAATTATTACACCTTAACGACAATACAGAAAACTTCTCAGCACCGACATGGTCTCTTCTTGCTGCCGTAAAGTAGTTTAATTTCAGCTATTTTTCTAAAATTTACTAGACTGAGGTTAGCCTCCTGTATCCCAGTTTCCACTGTTAAAATACATACACCTAAACAGTTATAGTAGTGCATGTACATTTCTGTTCTGTTCCAGTAGGGCATGCTGTGGTTACATTTCAAGTACAAGCACTCTATAAAATAACTTTTTCTGTATAAACCTAGTTTAATATATACATGACAAACAGTTCTAATACATTTGTGACACAAGCATTTTATATGAATCATGTTGATATTCACAAATGGCATTTAATTATTTACAACATTTCAGCTAGCTGGGCTGGTAGTACCTCCTTTGTCACACACCCTTTTAATGGCATTTGCCAAAGGCAATTACCACAGATGTCCTCACACTCTGGATTTGCTCACAGTCTTAGGGGCAATCTGTGCACCTCAATCATACCTCTCAACCAGGAAATATCAAAAATCTGGACAAGGCCCATGAAAAATAAGTACAAATATGTGCGCTGATTAACATACAATACAGTTTGCATACATAGTTATGTAATCCTGCCCACTCCAATGAAATTGTGGGATACCAACTTTCAAACGCAAACTGAAGAACAGACAACCAAAATATGGTACCAGAGACCCCCTGCAGCCATTCAATGTCTCATTACCTGGCTATTTTGCCCCATTTACCATAAACACTAATGTGTGCATACTGCTTTACTTCTGCAATGATTATTTGGATTTTATTTTTACATTTTATAGCATAATACACAAACACTAATAGACATCTGCTAAACAACGCAGTACTGTCTCAATGAAAATAGACTTCGCATTAAAATTTCTCTGCCCTTGAAACTCACATTCATTGAAACAGCATTGAAGCCCACACCACATCCAAAGAAATTGCATCTGGCCAGTGGTGGATAAAGATTACCTTTGGTCTGTTTTCAAATCATAAGCCCTTTGCACATTAAACAAGAAACATACATGTGTTCTTTGATACACCTTCCTGACTTTATTAAATTATATTTTTTGTATAATACAGCACACTTCAAGCGCATTTTAAATTTATTGTTTGAACATTTTTCCAGTAGGCAATGAAACAAAATGCATGAACCAGTAATGACAAAACTGCCCAATTTAGAACATTTCCATCATAAAGGTCTACTTTCTCACACACACACACACACAATTATAACATATGTATGTGTATAAATAGAATGACAGTAGTGTAAGCCATGGGTACATCTCGCACTTATTTTCAATTTCAGTTTTTTGGGGGGGTGCAGACAAAAGGCCAAACAGGGTCACATTTTAAACATTACTTGTATAATTTTGGAAAGTTGCTAGAATAAAATATTGTTACCACCATGCATTTCACTGCCAAGTCTTGAACCCAGGACCCTGTGCACTACAGTCAGAGCAACATACCACTATGCCAGATCAGCAGTTTCCTGAAAGATAGGAACTTAAATGGCTATCATTTAGTGAATCCAGTTCTCACTTCTCACCATAGCTCTCAACCTCTTAGCACAAAACACCTGGACAAAGCCAATAATGAGGGAATACAGCCCCAAAATATGGACAAATTTCAAATACTGATCTTATAAACTTAGAAAATTGCTAGAATAAAAGGTTGTGTGTTACCATTTATTTTCTGAAGAATATGAAGTCTGAAATTCAAATGCCTATCATTATTTGTGAATTCAGTCCTTCAGTGATTTGCCGCAAAAATCCTGAAAACCACAGATTTTATGAGGAACAGAACAAAATTATGAGGCATAAATTCAAAAGTGGTGGTGGGTAGGGACCTTTTAGGCTCTTGTTATTTGAGCCTGAGTACCTCTAGCCACCAGGTGTATTTACTTGGGGAATTATACACACACACGTTTAAAACATTACTGCTTGTGTCTCAGAGTTTAAAACATTACAGATTGCAGATATTACACAGTTCAAAGTTTGAAATATTACGGGCTTGCTCTGCAGTGTTCTTTTCACATACCTCTCTGCAGTCCTTACTGATTACATTCCTGCTCATGTGACAGATGATTCACCATGCTTGCAACCGGCCAGCCACTCGCATACAGAAGATAAGTTAACAGTTTGTGGTCTCGCTTGGCTGATAGCTAGAAATGCATGTGAGCCCTTGAGCTCAATACCAACAGGCTGGTAGGAGCTGACGTCATTCTGCACATGTTGACATCAGCTCAAAAAGCCAAAAAAAAAAATTAAAAGCTGGAAAAATTCGGAAATTAAGGGGTGCCAGTCAAGAATCGTGACACCTCATTATTTGGACCCAAAAACTAGGTAAAAAACAAGTAAATCAGTACTGTCGAGAGGTATTGCCTCAATTTGGAGCAACCACAACTGGCAGCCTGGATGATTCATTCTTGACTCCATTTAGGCACTTGTTTCATGTGTATTTGCAACAGGTGTTAAAGGCGGCCAGAAAACCTGATGTTTACAAATGGATGAGGTTTTGTAAGCATTTCCTAAATGGGAGCATAGGGTCCCAGAGGTTAATATCCCCCTGATTTTGAAACTTGTGTGAGCTACTTCAGGGTGGCTTCTGATATGCATCTATTAAGGTGCATTTAGTGGCCATCTCTGCTTCTCTGCCAGTGGATCCCTTCTGTTCCTTCTTCTTGTGGTAAAACAGTTTATGAAAGGAAAATTGCACGAGACCCCACTCACTAGCAAATTCACCCTTCATGGGATCTCTGCTGTGTGTTTTTGAGAAATTGACCTTGCCACCTTTTGAACCTACTGCTCAGGTTGATCTGAACTTCTTAACATGGAAAACTGTTTTGCTTATTGCTCTGACATCTGTAAGGCAAATCTCTGTGCTGCAAACCCTGATGGTGGGACAGTGTTACCCGATTTTCCACAGGGATAGGTTTGTGTTATGTCTTAAACTAATGAAGGATAGGTTTGAGTTGTGTTCTAATCTCTCTGTCATGCTTAAATTGGCCTAAGACTTTACCCTCAATCAGAACGTTGACCTCCCTGTGTTCTTCCCAGAACCTAAGGGAGAGAGGATACAATGCACCTTGGATTTGCATCAGCAGCTTAGGTACTACCTTGACAGAATGAAACCCTTCACAAAGGCTTGAAAGGCTTTTTATTTCCTATACATGGGCAAAGAAGGGACAAACCTGTCTCTAAGCGAACCATTGTATGATGATTGTCTTCTGGTGTTGATTTTTGTTACACTTACAAGTCAGGAAGATAATCTGCAGTACCAGAGTTTCTGCTTGTTTGTTTCTTCCGGCTCTAGGATCAGTGGCATTCGCAATAACTCCATTGCTGTTAGCCAGGTTTTACATGAGGATCCTACAATGAATACTAGCCATGCAGTGGTCAGTACTTTATCAACCTATGTCAACCCTGTTACGCATCACTCAAATTTGCAAGAGAGATTTCAGGTGGTGGATCTAATCAGAACAGTTTCTACAAGGCTTACCCATTCATTCCCCTGCAACCCAAGGCCATAGTGACCACAGGCACTTCCCAGTTAGGGTGGGGGGCATTACTTGGGAAAGACACTCCAAGGCACTTGGTCCCCTGAAGAGGTCAATTTGCATATCAACATCCTAGAGATGAGAGTAGTGCTGTTAGTGTTGCAGGCCTTTCAAGAAGCTCTCCCCTTGGGGATGGTTGCAATTCAAACTGATATCATGTCAGCTTGGTATATCAACAAACAAGGCAGGACAAAATCGTACATCGTATGTGGAGAAGCACTCAGAGTGTGGCCATGGGTCATCTCATTCAACCACTTTCTTATCGCAGCACACATTCTGGGGGAAGTCCAAAGTGATAGCAGACAAGCTGAGCATATGCATTCTTCTACTGCATGGGTGGTCTCTCAACAAGACTGTGACGGAGATGCTTTTTCACCAGTGGGTCCAGCCTTGCTGCGATCTTTTTACTTTTTCCCTAAATAACAAATGCAGCAGCTACTTTGCCCTGATCCCCCACAGTGGGAATCCCCGAGGGATCCTCTGTACTTCACAATTGGCCCTCCAGTCTGCTTTATGCCTACCCACCAATCCCACTAATTTCCAAATTCCTACAGAAAGCTTCCATGTTGAAGTTGTCCTCATTGCACCTTTTTGGCTTCAACAGATTTTGTTTCCCTTCCTTTGGCCTCACTTACTCCACCCCCATGGACTCTGGATCCGACTGCAGACCTGTGTCACCTGACAGGCATGATTCATCCAGACATGTCATACCTCAGCCTGATTGCCTGACTTCTCCAGTTCCATTAATAGCCAGACAACCTATGCTGTCCTCTCTGGTCCATCAGTTACTCTTATTTTCCTATAAACCATCTACATGTAAACTCTACTGCATTAAATGGAGAAGATTTGCTTACTGAACTTGCCAGAATAATATTGATCCTTTTTCATCCCCTTTGTGTAGTGTCCTTGAATTTTGAGGTGTACTTTTTAAAGGAGCTAGCTCCTCCACGGTGAAGGTTCAGATAGCAACAATATCAGATTTTCACATAAGATTTGATGGTGTTTCTGTTGCATCCCGTAGACTGTGCAAAACCTGCTTGTGAGGTACGCTTCTTCTCAGTCCCCCGTTTATTGACCATACTCTCCCATGGGACCTTAACCTGGTACTGCAGCATCTTCCTCAATCCCCCTTTCAACCTGCAGCTAACTGTGACCTCCAGTATCTTTCTTGGAAAACATTTTTTGTAGTAGCCATTACTTCTGCCAGAAGAATTTCAGTGATTTAGGCATTATCTTTGAAGCCGCCTTACTTGATCTTTCATAAAGATATGGTCATTTTACGACCCAACACTTCCTTCCTTCCTAAAGTGGTTTCAGAGGCTAATATAAATCAATCTTTTACTTTGCCGGTATTCTTCCCCAGATTTTCTAACAAAGGTGAATATGTTATATTTATTGGATGTTTACAGACAATTACATTTTTACAGAACAGAAAATTTCAGAAATCCTGACCAGTTATTTGTCTCTCTTTCCTGACATGAAACTAGGGAAACCTGCTACCAAAATTACACTAACCAGATGACTTACAGATTGTATTTCTTATATGTACAACAAATTGGACATTACCCTGTTGAAACCATTGCAAGCTCACTCCACTACAGTCATGGCTAATTCCCCAGTATTCCAATCAAGAGCCTCCATGGATGACATTTGTGCAGAATGGGCTACTCTCCCATACATTTGTTACTAATTACAAATTGTATATGGTCTCCAGGGACAGGGCATCATTTGGTTCAGTGGTGCTCAGGAATATCCTTCCTTGAGTCTACCCAGGGAATTGGGTAGCTGGGGACTCTGTCCCATAAGTTGAGGATATAATGAAAACTGACAACATCAGGTGAAGAAGTTGTGTACTTAACGCATTCTTCTTCAACTCCCTTTCCACCAACCCCCTGCCCTACAAACTCCTGGAAGAGCGAGTATTATAAGTATACCACTTCATTGGAATATAGCTCCAGATATAGTCTCATCTCTGTCTGTGACAGCATTGTGTCTTTCTGCTTTTCCTTGGCAAACTTGATGTGAGGTAATTGGGGTTGGTGCACAATGAGTAAGAAAGTAGTTTGAGAGTTTTCTGGTTGCCATGAGCTTTTGCAATGGCTGAGTCAGATCTGAGGAACTGGATCTAAACCCATAAGGTGAGGAAGAATGAAAATGGACAACACAGATGGAACGTTATGGTAAGTGCATAACTTCTTTTTCACTGTTACAGGAGGAGGATTATACTGCATGCATTTATATTCCACCTAAAACTACTGTTAAGCAGGTTAAGAGCATTATTGGAGTTGTAATTGGCTTCTAGCAGGTAATATTATTCATGGGTGGGTACTGGATCCTGATGTGCAGTAGTGAAAATGTATCTGGGAGACCTAGAAGGAAATGAAGCAAAAGATGGTAGATTTCTAAAGAAATATATGAAAACATTTGAAATGCAAGATGTGAAATTACTAGCAGGAACCTAGATAGAATTTGCATATTATTAATCAAAGGTATAACATTTTGATTTCACAAGGGTGTGGTTATTTAATTGAAGCTTCTGAAATGTATCCAATAACTATTTCAGACCATGCAACAATAAAGACTAAGGTAAAGATGCAAGGTAATCAAGTAAGATGAGACATTGGCATTTTCCTATGTTTATTTAAAAAGGTGGGATTAAGGAAAGGGTAGTAAAAATATTTCCAAAATGTTCTAGTGACTGTGCAGATTTCTTCAGAAGGGATAGATGAAGAGTAGAATACAATCTAAATTAAATTTAAAAAATATTGTAGAATTGAGAGAGAAAAATATGTGGAAATGAAGTAATAGGAATTATTTAGAGGGATTAACAAAGGGTAAAGAATTGCAGATGAAGGTAAATCATGCAGAACAAGGAAAATAGCAATTGTATGCTAAAGGAAAACTAAGGGAGTATTTGGATAATATTCATGGGTTTAGAAAGCCCACTGTTTTTCAAATATTTCTTGATACCCTCAGAGCTTAACAACTTAGGCAACAGAAAATAGAAATGGATATTGCAAAGCTAAGGGAGCGCATGACCAGAAAAATAGAGACCCTATAGAGTTGTTATAGGTATTTTGGAAAATATGTGAAAATCTGTATAGAGTAGAGTAATGGGGCAACCAAGAAAAGACCCAAGTGGAAATACTTATGGAAGGCTTAAATATGCTCATGTTATATGAAGATGAGGCTGAAGAATTAGTAGCTAATATGGTAGAGGATGAGATAAAAATGGTGATGTATAATCAATCAACATGGACGCCCCCAGGAACAAAAAAGCTGTGGTGGCTGTATTACTCAGAGCAAAGCCCCTTTAAATCCAGCTTTATATAGACCAGTATCAATTTTGATCTTTGCTTATAATGCATTTGTCTATGCTAGCTAAGGGAATGGCCAAGGTTTTGCCAAACCTGATAGATATAAATCAGTTTGATTTTGTGGAGTGGAGAATTAACAGAATGATGATGATCTAAAGAGGAACAAAGTGCAAGAAGACCCCATTATTTTTGGTGGGTCCTGATGCATACCAGATATTTAGTAGAGTTAACAGGAATTTTATGAATAGGGTAATGGCAACATTTGCGTTTCATAATAGAATAATGGGGGTTAATTAGGAAGGTGTATTAAGGGTCAGAAGCAAAAATCAAGGTTGGAGGTTTCCTGTCTGACAAGCTGGGTTTGAGTAGAGGAACAAGACAGGGTGTGATCTTTCTCTCTTATTTGCCTTATACTTAGAGCCATTGGCAAAGAAGATAAGGTACTCCAAAATTCAAGTGTGCAACTGATAGGGAACCCAAGAAAATTTGCTTTAATTGCAGATTATTTTGTATTTGATAAATTCCAAAAGGATATGCCAGTGTTGTAGATCAATTTGAGAGTCAAGTTTTTTTTTCAGGATATAAAATAAATGAAAATTGAACAAATGCTATAGCAGTTAAACTATGTTCCCACACAATTGATTCAGCCATACCCATATTTATGAGGGCATAAGATTAAGTTTTTAGGTGTTTGGATTAAAAAGGATTTTATTATGGCAGCTTAGGTGCATGTTGGAAGAGATTAAACAAAGTATAACACAAGTGAGAAGTTAGAAGCTCTTGACAATGGATATGGATAATAAAGTACAATCACTAAAAGTGTTTTTAGTCCCTTAAGCATTATATGTAGGTCAGGTACACTTTTATCTACCAGAGGAGAAGTTGGGGACCTAATAAAGAATTGAAGATGTTTATTTGTTAGGCCAAGAGGGCAAGAGTTAAGTGGGATAAATTGTTTTTCCCCACAGAACAAGGTGGTTTATGATTACCAGATTTAAAGGGATACTTTAGTACTGCACACTTAAGAGTTATGTACATACCACAAACACCGTTTTAGGAGAACAGTATAGCAAAATGATCAAAGGAACCATGGTACTGGGAAAAAGTAAGTAGGGAGGGAAAAGTCATAGAGTGGGTTGATGCCAAGCAGAAATCTGGACTGCAGATTGAAGACTGCCTTTCCATACCAGGGTTTGATAGAGTATAGGTGTAGAGAAATGTATATGGAAGTGTTAAATGAAAGACCAGCTATAGCTGAGTCTAGAGCAGAAACTATGATAAAAAAAAGATTTAATTAGAGCATATAAAATAATGTGTGATAACTATAAGAATCAATCAGAAGAAGTTAAAAAGACTGGGGAAATGAGAATGCAAAGACAGTACACAAACAATGGTAGGATATTTGTGTAGTTCCCAAGCATGCAACAAAATCTAGAAGGTTTAGGATTTTGCACAGAAGTGTCTGCATAGGTATTTTAGACCACAAGTAGACTTCAGAGAATGTTTCCACAGGTAGACAGCAAGAGAGAGAGAGAGAGAGAGAAAAGGGTACCTCGGAACTTATGTTGTGGAAATGCAGCAAATTACTTATGGGGTACTTTGGCAGAAATATTGGGGGGGGGCAACTTCTTTTAGTTAAGGAAATGATTTTTTGGAGCTGAGATATAGAAATTGAATTGCCTAGCTACAATAAGGCCCTACTAAGTTTAATACTGTTGGCTGCCAAAAGAAGAAATTAATTGTAAATGGAAATCAAAGGCAAAATCTACTGTAACAAAATTGTTGAATATTATAAAGGCAATAAAATAACTGAAGGTGGGATCTTTAGAAAAGATAAGGAGTAAACTAAATGGAAATTGAATCCTTGGGAGTAATACATACAGAATAATGTTCAAGAGTGGTATTTCAGGGAAGGCAAGACTTAAGCAGTTTGTGTAATGTTAAATTGAGTAAGCAGACAGAAATCACATTTGTATCATTTATGCAAAGGAAAAATATTGTAGTGGTTTGCTTTGTATTTTATAATTAATTGTGTACTTATGTAGCTGTCCTAAACCTTCTAGATTTTGTTGCATGCTTGAGAACTACACAAATATCCTACTATGTGTGATGTTGTTAAAATAAGTAAATAATAATAATAGTGAATAGCATGGGGTCTTGGTAAGTAATATGAGAAGTTTGAGGAATAAGATTAGGGATTTGTAAATGGTGCTGCTGATTTCATGTGTGTTAATACAGCTATTCCAGAGGCAAGAGAGTCTGACTTCAGGCACTTGAGGTATCAGTATTTCATGTTTTATGAAAAGGGATATCTGTATTAATAAAGTGCTTATTTCATTCATGTAGGTGATTAAAATGTCAGAAATTACTGTTAGGTGAAAGCATTTATTGCATTGTTATGACATTGTATGGCACTACGGATGCCGAAGTGGTAAGTCATCTAAAAGCAGAGAGAAATTTAAATTTTAGGGAAAAATAAAAATGGTTAAGGTTTGTAAATTTTAACCAGAATATTTGAATGTTGAATAGCTTCTATCTGTGCATTCTTTGAAAGCACTATAATGAATGTCATACTTTCAGAAGTCATCTACCTCAGAGATCTACCACATTGACAATACACCCCTCAGAGTTGACCCAGTTGTTCAGGATTTGGAAACTTAACATAGACAGTGACATAACTTTTGACCAATGTGTCCATTATTGTAAGAAAGACCTTCTATATCCCACAGCTTATAAACAAAGGGATTGTGTCTGGATCAGGGAGATGTCTTTGTCCCCTTTTACGCAGCCCTCATTAGGCCAGTCATTGAATATAATGCCTCCTTTGATATGCGTCTGTCCAGACACATGCAACAGCTACATCAGTCATAGAGACACCTTACTAAAATGATACAAGGCCTAAACAACATATCCTACATGAACCGACTCAAAGTCCTGTCACTATATGCTGTATCCTACAAACTGCTAAGAGATGATTTGTCTGGCATGCAAGGTATTCTCTGACCCAATACTGATGCATTGACTGCATATCAGCAAGTCGGATAGCATCAAATATACTCGGTCTAGGGATCTAAACCTGTTCTGCATCATCAACAGACCAGGTTGGAGGGACAGGTATATCTCACAGTGGATACTGCTGTTCTGGAACAGACTCCCCATCCACGTAAAACAAAGTTCTTCCCTGTCCATATTCAAGTGAAGCATGGCTCTATAGATGGGAAACAGAAAATGTGCCAGAGGACTGTCCCCTGCACTACTAATGGACAGATGCATTGCTTAAATGTTTTATCCCATGCATGGATCCCCTTGTATTATCTATGGTATTATTCCAGTTATTCTCATTGGGGGTAATATATAATAATTGACCATGAAATGGGTAAAGACAATCTCTAACCAAATGCTTTATAGTAATTCAAGCACAAAAAGGGAAATTGGCTGGGTTTAAAATGGCCCGCAAGGGCAGCTAGCCCAGTACTTACCTATGAACCTGTACCACTCAGCTGTCATTGATTCGCAGGGATGTTTTTGATTTTGACTTAAATTTTAGCTCTGTCCCTCTAATTCCTTGTAAAACTGGTGACTTTTGGAGACGAGGTAGGGAATTACACTTAGTAAATAATGACAATAATTAGTTATAGCCTTCTTTTACTTCAGAAAATGTGTATTAATTCATGCTGTGATTCTGTCAGTGTCTCAAGCTAACTATGATGAATAATGATGTGCAAGTTGGATTTTAAATAGTTACGGTACTTATCGAGAATAAGTTCTTTTAGATCTGTTTAATAACTCATAAGACATTTCAAAGAGTGGAATCAGAGAACCATTTGATATTTATTGCAAGAAAAGCAAGACCTTTGTGTCAAAAGTTTTCTATTTTGACATAAGCTGGCTATGATATTTTTAGGGGTATGTTGAGGGATAATTTGAATGAATAACGGAAAGATTGTGGTTTTATTAACTATTTGGAATTGTGGATTTTTTTTATTGGGAGAAGAGTAATGAAGTTGAATTTTCCATGGTAAAGTTTGGATGTCAAATGAAGAACTAAAGTAAATAGAAGAGCATGTGTGTGGATGATTGTGGTTTTGGGAAAAGAGAAAACTGGTCTTTGCTAATAAGGAGTGGAGTTCAAAACTGATGGTAAAGATTAACTTGAAGAGAGGCAAATCATTTTTAAAGTAGGTGTTGGTAAGAAAGAATTTTAATTTTGTTAAAAAGAACTCTAATTGGCAAGATGTTAAGGCGTTTGGTACATGGAGATGGTAACTGAGCCTGAAGACAAAGCTTGTGTGTTAAGTCGCTATTTTGCAGACGGCTGATGTAAGGAGGAGGATGGAAAAATTCAGAAATTAAATGAGAAAATGGTGAGAAAAAATGTGGGGAGCTGCAGTGACATGTTAGAGATAAAGAAATGTCTTGTTAACCAGATGAAGCACCTCCACAAGTGCTGTGAGAGGCAGCTGATGTCGTAAATGCACCATTTGCTTACTAATTTTTATTTAAGATTTGTTAAGATACAGGTAATAGTTGCTGAATGACGGTAGGCAGAGGGAATACGCTCATTTTCAAGTCTACTCCAGCAATATGGGACACGTTGCTTCTGTATATGTAAAGAGATGTCTCCAAAAAGTGTTTTGACGTTCTCATAAACCTTTCAGGAAATAGTACTGGGAAAGTCCCCAGTGAAATGTATTCAGATTTTTCTTGTGGTTTCAAATGTAGAGATAGGAGCATCTGCGTGTAGAATGTTAATAAAAAAAATAATTTTAATATTGAAAATCTCATTGTGTACAGAAACTTAGTCTTTTAGGCATGAAATCATATCAGTCTTATGTTGTTTTCATAGTTTAGATTTTCTTAATACTCTGGAGAAAACTGTTAGTGACACTTTTATTTTAAACTGAACGTTTTTCAAATTTCGCAGTTTGGCAATTTCTGATGTCTATTCTGACTTTGTTGACCCAATTTACAAATGCTAGCATCCCTTTATTGTAGTAAAAAGCACACAAGCGGTAACACAAAGCACGACTCCAAAAACAATATAAAAACACAAAAAGCATCTATTAGAAAACTGTGAGCGCTTTCACCACCTCTCTGGTGGCTTCATTAGACCATAAAAACATATAACATTAATTAAGCTATTTTATGCTCAGTGTTCCAGTCATTAACAAACCAAAAGCAGATGTTCATCCAATTGCAAGCAATCCAACTAGCACAGTAACATGCGTCATGTAGCTTCATCATTTTACAACCGCCCTCCTTAAAGGTATACATACCCCGAACATAAAACGGAGTATAAGAATAAAACCTTAAACATCAGCGCTTATCTGTAGCATAGCACAACACACACATTGATTCTGAAGCATGATCCTAATTATATTAAATGTTACAATATTAAAAAAATCTATAAACACTAAGAAACAGTAAATAATCGTTGCACTATATACATATAATCAGCATATAATCAGGGCAGTTCAAATGAACCTTTCTAGCTGCATACATTCCCTAAAGACAGTCTCTAAATCAGTACCATCGGACAATATGGACATTAGTTCAGTAAATATATTACTAGTAATAGTACTCCCAATATAAATTGGCAAAACATTGTAGTCTAGGGGCTGTAAAACCCCTATAAATATTACCTAAATAAAGTACATACCATACATTCCTAATATGATCATAGATCAACAAGAACAGATAAGCAGTTAACAGATACCAGTCCCATCACTTAGGAAGTTCCCTGGCATCGAGGATGAGTTTAATGGAGACCATCCCATTCAACCCATATCAGCTCTAAATTTAATGATCGAATGTAGCTCACTACTCTCCATCCTATTCCTCAAATTACTTATCCTGTCATTCACATCAATTTGTTCACTGACCATGAACTTGAAGTCATGGCAAGTATCACTTCCCAAAATATATCTAGAGAGTGCACTTATGGAGTTTCGAGATCTAATACTATTTATATGCTCCCTAACTCTCTCTCGAAATGTGCGGTTAGTCATTCCAACATAAAAATGTGAAAAAGTCACATCGTGCTAGGTACACTATATTCCCTGTGCCACAATCTGCTGTAACCCTAAACTTATACTCCCCTGTTTCTGGGTGGTGGAGCACATCTCCAGATCTAACATACTTACAGTAACTGCAGTGATTACACGACCATGTTCCCATGTCATCCCCACTACTCACACTTTCACTACCCTTAGGATAACATAGTATCCCTTTTAAACATTTACAATTCTTAAATCGGAAACATAGTACCTCTCCTACATCCTTTTTAATCTTCTCATCTGTCATCAGCAACAGCCAATGCTTCTTAAATACCATCTGGACCTTTCCAACGTCACTAGTGCAACACATAATGTGCATTAACCAGTTCTAAAGGATTAGTCCTTACTTTATTAATAGAACTCCCACCTTCTCTAGATGAAAAATAGAGCTTAGCCCTCCCTCCCCTTAAGGCATTCACCTGTTCGAGGATTGGGGCAATCTCCTTATCTCTATAACCACGAGTTTGTAAATTCTCGCTCAAAACAGCCATCCCTACCCTATGTCCAGTATCAACATTAAAGTCTCGAAACACGCAAGCCTTGTCCTTTCACTACATTAGTGAAAGCACGTTTAACTGAACTGCTGGCTCACTGGCAAAATTTTAATTTGGAAATGAGCTGCAATTATCTAAAGCTCATAGTCGATTTTTTTTAATCTGAGGCGGAGAGACTTGTGAACACGATTGAAAGGCAGCAGGAGGTCTTTTATGGCTCTTTTCCAGTGTCTGTGGTGGACTGGGCTATGAGTGGCATTATTGACAATGTTAGTCTGTATGAGAAGAAGTTGGGAGCACAAAAACATAAGAAGTTAGACAGGGATTTGTCTGACTTTAAAAAATGGAATGTTTTTTCATGACCAAAGAGAGACATTTAATACCATGAATGATTCTGGAGCAGCCTCTTTAACGACAGAGACTGTAGATAATCAGGCTACCCTAGGAGGAGCCTCCCATGACTTAGGAGAGAGTTCCAGAGAGGTGGGATCCATAAGTTGCACAGAGAAGAATACCAACAATGTGGTACATGAATCCAGTGGGCATGTTAATAGTGGCACTGGAGATGTTAGTGGGGTACGTACAGCATAGATGGTGGTGAGGAGAAAAGTTCATTCGTATCAATCACAGCAGGTTTTTCCAAAATTTCTGTTGCCCATTCGAGAAGAGTGGGGGGAGGGAACAGAACCGCTCGAGGAGTCGAAGGTGTGTGAAAAGGAAGGAACAGTTGGAACCAGTGAACTATCCCACACTCAAAAAGATGTGGAATGCCAGAGATCATTAGTTTGGAATATATCTTGTAGAGTATTTAACTGAACCTGAATTGTCGGTTTTAAACATGGGACTATCTTTTATTTCTGCACAAATGGCAGATTTGCCCAATTGACTTGAAGTTGTTTATAAGAAATGTGATGCTTCAGCTGACTTTTCCGTGAGAATGTATCTGTGAGTAGCAATTCTTTTAAGAAATATAGTAACTTTATTCCTGTGAATCATCCTATTTTCGAAGCTTTTAGCAAAATTTGTGAGGATAAATTGCATGCTGCTTTGGGTAGTGGAAAGCATGAGAAAATTTTGTTAACTAGGTTAGAGGAGGATATCTTAAATCTCTACATGCTGATAATTCCATAGTCACACGACTGGCCGATAATGGGGGTATGACGTTGGTTATGGATAGGGAATTTTATTTCAGTTCCATAAGGTTACTGTTATCAGATCAGAGCACGTACAAGACTACCAGTGCTGACCAGGTTGAAGGTATGATTAAGAGAATACATTTTATTTTGAATGACTGTCTGCTGAGTTTTGGCATTACCATGGAATTGATGCAATTTTTTTTGTGTGGAGGGCACTGTAGTACTTTCCTTTCAAGGGCTCCCCAAAATACATAAAGATTTGGTGCAACCAGCCTTTAGACCCATTGTTTCAGGGAAAGGGTGGTTGACTGAACCTTTCTCCATCTTCGTGGAGAAACATGTGAGACCTGTTTTGGATAAGTCACAGCTAGTGCTTAAAGACTCCAAGCAATTTTTGCAAGATCTGTATTCCTTCATTGCCAGTTATGATAGATGTAATGACTACCTACTAGTTACATTAGATGTTGTCTTCCTTTTCACTACAATTCCAAACATGGAGGGGATGGAGGACCTGAGGTGGTACTTGTTTAATAACAGCAGCTATGGAGGGAGATTGATTAATTTACTATGTATGTTCATGGAAGTGGTGCTAGAAAATAGTATGTTAGTTTTTGATAAGGTTTATTATCTGTAGCGCGATGGCGTAGCTATGGCACGTGTTGTGCCAGTAGCTACACCAGTGCAGTTCTGACACTGGTAACTAGATGAAGTGTTTGAGTTGGACATGTTCCAGGAGAATGTGAAGTTTTATCGTCATTTTGTGGATGATATTTTTATCGTGGGGGGAGGAACTGTTGCATGTCTCGAGACTTAATAATGTTGTTACTGGATATAGTGAAGGGATGGCTGTTTTGAGAGAGAGAATTTACTAACTCGTAGTTATACAGATGAATAGATTGCCCCAGTCCTCGAACAGGTGAATGCCTTAAGGGGAGGGAGGGCTAAGCCACATTTTTCATCTAGAGAAGATGGGAGTTCTATTAATAAAGTAAGGGCTAATCCTTTAGAATTGGTTAATGTACCTATGTATTATGCTAGTGACGCTGGAAAGATCCAGGTGGTATTTAGGAAGCATTGGCCGTTGCTGATGACAGATGAGAAGACTAAAAAGGTTGTAGGAGAGGTACCACATTTCCGATTTAAGAATCGTAAATGTTTAAAAAGGATGCTATGTTATCCTAAGGGTAGTGAAAGGGTGAGTAGTGCGGATGATATGGGAACAGGGCCTGTGTAATCATTGCAGTTACTGTAAGTATGTTAGAGCTGGACATGTGTTCTGCCACCCAGAAACAGGGAAAGAATAAAAGTTTAGGGTTAGAGCAGATTGTGGCACAAGGAATTCAGTATACCTAGCACGATGTGACTGTTTTTCACATTTTTATGTTGGAATGACTAACCGCACATTTAGAGAGAGGGTTAGGGAGCATATAAATAGTATTAGATCTCAAAACTCCGTAAGTGCACTCTAGATATGTTTTGGAAAGTGATACTTGCCATGACTACAAGTTCATGGTCGTAGAACAAATTGATGTGAGTGATAGGATGGGTAATATGAGCAATAGGATGGAGAGTAGTGAGCTACATTGGATCCTTAAATTTAGAGCCGATAAGGGGTATGGGTTGAATGGGATGGTCTCCATTAACCTCATCCTGGATACCAGGGAACTCCCTAAGTGATGGGACTGATATCTGTTAATTGCTTAACTGTTCTTGTTGATCTATGATCATATTAGGAATGTATGGTATGTACTTTATTTAGGTGATATTTATAGGGGTTTTGTAGCCCCTAGTTTGCAATGCTTTGCCAATTTATATTGGGAGTACTATTACTAGTCATATATTTATTGAACTAATGTCCACATTGTCCAATGGTACTGCTTTACAGACTGTATTTAGGGAATGTATGCTGCTAGAATGGTTCCTTTGAACTGCCCTGATTATATGCTGATTATATGTATATAGTATAACCATTATATACAGCTCAGCAAGCTCCTGCCTGGTGCCCTGCAGAGTTTTACAGCAGCAGAGAGACTTTGGAATGGTTAAGTATTATTTTTCTACATTTTCTTGCTGCCTTTAGCCAATTCCGCCTAAAACGCTGATTATTTTTATTTTTTTTTTTTTATAGAGTTTCTGTGATTTAAAACTTGTTTCAGCTACATATTGTACTTATTTTACTGCCTGCACTTTAACAAAGTCATTTTTTTTGTTTAAATTACCTGTTTAACTGTTGTAAGCTACACACTCATGTGATAGCCATTTCTGTGCATTTAAAGTGCTTTTTGATTGTGTCTGCTTTATTTTCTGGGAAAAAAAAAAAAAAAATATATATATATATATATATATATATATATATATATATATATATATGTGTGTGTGTGTATATATATATATATATATTTGTTTTCCCACTTTTCTAAGCTAGTATATTCCAGTTTTCAGGTTAGTGCTGAATTCAGGGCTGTGTTACAAGTTTCTGTGTTTGCCCATACCTTGGATAGAAGGAAGATGTTCATCGTGTTACCCTGCTGCAGTCATCACACTTGGGTTATTCTGTCATCAGGCGGTCCCGCAGTCGGCCGGTTTTCCAAAGTCTTGGTCCGACGGTTGCTGTCGCCTCATCCCTGACGTCAGTGCGCCAGGGGTACATATATTGCAACCGACGCCATTTTCTTCAGTCTTTTTTGCCGTGCGGTGCCCGAAGCAGAAGCAGTTCGCAAGTGCCGGTCGGCCGACTCCTGAGATTTTCGAATTCGAATTTCAGACCGAGGTCTTCTATAAAGCGAAGTACCCCGTTGGGGAAACTTTTCTTGCCTCAGACCGATGTCAGAAAAAGTTAACAATTGTATTTCTTGTGGAAAGCAAATACCTCATAAGGATTTCCATTCTTATTGCATACCTTGCCTAGGCCCTGATCACGACGTCACTTCTTGTAATTTTTGTGCTAGATTTAATAAACATACTATTAAAAGACGATTTGATTTTGCACAACACTTTTTTGGTAGAAAATTTAACTATAACATGCCATCGGAGCTTCCGACTACCGGCGTACACAAAAAGCGCAGGGACAAGGACCGACAGCCCAGGCCTAAACCCGATTCCGAGGCCTCGGTTGATCCGGTCTCCGGTTATCAGTGAGGCTCCGACACAGCCTCTGACTACCGCAGTTCTGGAACCCGAGACCACTACAGATATTTTGTCGGAATGTACTAGGCCGACGCAGCCTTTTACTTCAGGCCTTACCGACGATTTACCTTCCAAGGACGTTGGTACTTCTGAAACGCCATCGGTTTCTGAAGGCGTTTTCAGACCACCGACTCTTAGTCAAAACGTTTTCCAAGTCGAAGACTCCTTCTAAATCGAAAAAGGCTTCACTTCAGTCTCCTGTTCAAGGCCCTATGCCTAAGAAACAGATGCTCAAAATGGCAGAAGATTTGATTTCTCTTATCAGGGGTTCACAGCCTCCTCCTGACAAAAGGCCTAGACAAGAGGAAGATTTTGCTTCCTCTGAACAACTGTCTATTTCTTTGGATTCCTCTGAGGACCAAGACTACTACTTCTCTCTTTATGAAGATTCTGATGCTGAGGAATCTATTCCCTCAGCTTCCCGTCCAGAAGATTACTCTTTTGGGGAAACTTTACACACTATGAGGGAACATTTTCACTGGGAAGGTCAGGATTACGCTGCTTCCAAGAAAAGGCTCAGAGAGTTTCTTTTACTCCCCCAACACAGACCTTTAGCCATTCCTCCTGTTTTGGACATTGTGGATGATGTCTACTTAGAAGCCAGTTTCAACCCTGACTCTCTACCTCCTGCCCCGGCCAAGCCTGACAGATACTACAAGAGTACCTGATTCCCACAAATTTCTTTACAAAAGCCCAGTAGCTGACCCAGAGACTATCTCCCAGGGTCCCAAGGGGGCTAAGGCTTCCATGGCTAAAAATCCAGTACCTTCTGAAAGGGATTCAAGAGCACTAGACAGATGGGGGAAAAAGGTTTACACCTCAGCCACTTTAGCAATGAGAGCACTAAATTGTCTATTTCATATGCTTAAGTATCAGCAATTTCTGATCTCTCAGTTAAAACAAAAGATAACCACCTTGCCTCAACAATCTGAAATGAAAGACGTACAGGATTTGTTGCACTCCACCGAGCAAGTGGGCAAACATACCTTACAATGTGGGTTTGATTCTTTAGAGGCCTCCTGCAGAGCAGCTGTCACTGGATCAGTTATATGTAGGCATGCCTGGTTAAAAGAACAAAGTCTGCCTGATCATGTTAAAGCAAAACTATTAGATGCTCCCTTACAGCAGGATGTTCTTTTTGGTGTTAAAGCAGAAGAAGTTTTAAAGAAAATGGAAGATAAGGCGAAATCAATGCAGACAGTCAAAGATTTTTTACAAGTACAACCCCCTTGCTTCAGCAGGAACTGGCCAACAAAAAATTGGTCCTTTCCAGCCACTGACAGGCCTCAGAGGGGTAAAGACAGGCGCCCAAGGGGCAGAGGACAACCACAAGCTCAGTATAAGCCTCGCCAATGGGGCACTCCAACCCAGAAGGGAGGAGAAGACAGGTCTCAACTCAACAGAAGGCAAACTCAATGACTTGCACCTCAGCTGGCCAAACAAAGCTCTTTTGTCAGCTGCTCTTGGGGGGAAAACTAGCACTATTTGCAGACAACTGGCACATGGTCACAAATGACAAATGGGTGCTAGACATAATTTTACGAGGATACAGATTCCACTTTCACACCTTGCCAATAAAAAGAGGAATGCCAAACCTGCCACAAAATCAAAGGGCAGAGGCTCAAAAACAAATTACAGCTCTCATGGCCATGAGAGCCATTCAAAGGGTACCAACTCAAGAGCAAGGCCAAGGATTTTACTCAAGACTCTTCCTAGTACCCAGGAAAGAAAATGCTTGGAGACCAATTCTGGACCTTTCAATTCTAAACACACACAAGTTCCCAAATTCAAGATGCTAACACTACAGCAGCTACTTCCCATGTTGGGCAAGGAAGCATGGCTGGTAACGTTGGACCTCAAGGAGGCATACCTGCATGTCCCAATCAGACAAAGTTGCAGAAGATACCTCCGTTTCCTTGCAGGTTCAACCCATTATCAATTCTCTGCACTGCCCTTTGGCTTATCTACTGTGCCCAGAGTATTCACAAAATGCCTGGCACCAGTAATTGCATACTGCAGACAAAGAGGAAATCAGATATCTGGACGACTGCCTCATCCAAGCAGAAAGAAAATACTTTCTCTTACAACATCTGGCTTTTGTGAAGCATCTACTAAATTGTCTGGGGTGCACAGTAAACGAAAAGAAGTCAAAACTAGTACCCTCACAAAAAAATGACATTCCTGGGTGCCAGCTTGGACACAACGGCCAGAAGGCTTATCTTACACCAGACAAGCAATTACAACTCACTCAATATTTCAAGACAATGGTAACAAAGACCCAATTAACTGCAAGAAAAATTCTGCAGGCTTTGGGCTTCATGGCATCCTGTATTCTGATAATACCATTTGCAAAACTGCATATGAGGAAATTACAGTGGTACCTAAAAAGCGTATGGTCTCAACACAGCCACAGCTTGGACACAGTGATATCTCTCATTCCCTGCCTTCAACAGGAATTTCTATGGTGGGCACAGGCATGTCACCTCAACAAGGGTCAGCCTTTCATCTTGCCCCCACCCAGGCAAAGTATCACAACAGATGCTTCAAACTATGCCTGGGGGCACACATGGTAGGGGAATGCATTCAAGGCCTATGGACTGCAGAACAAAGAAAACTGCACATAAACCAAAAAGAGTTGCTAGCTGTACAGAAAGCTCTGACAGCCTTCAAGGATCTACTATAGCCAGGACAACTTGCAATAAAGACGGACAACACCACAGTAATGTGGTACATAAACAAGGGGGCACACATTCCTACCCTCTTTGCAAGCAAGCAATAACCTTATGGAACACAGCTCTGGCCTACCAAGTCCAGTTACAGGCTCAGTTCCTGCCAGGACAGAAAAACACATTGGCAGACGACCAAAGCAGAAAGATCAAAGATCCCCACAAGTGGAAGCTAGACCCACAAATATTTACAATGATAACTCAAAGATGGGGTCTACCAAATATAGACATGTTTGCCAGTCCTCAAAACTACCAGCTGACAAAATTTTGTACAAGGACATTCCACCATCAAGATTGGAAAGTGGATGCTCTCTCCTTCAGTTGGAAAAACCTGACAGCATATGCCTTTCCTCCATTACCTCTTCTCACAAAGGTACTTTTGAAGGTCAAAAAGGAGAAACCTCGACTGATTCTCATAGCCCCAGACTGGCCACGCCAGCACTGGTACCCGCTATTGAAGAATATGGCTCACAGCCCACCATGGATATTGCCTCAAATTCCTCATTTATTCATGCAGCAAGACAAGCAGATTCTACACAGCCAGATCAAAACCTTAAACCTGGCTACATGGGAAATCAATTAAGCATCCCACCAGCCCCTCTTTCACAAGCAATACTGGATGTTGTTCTAGAGGCCAGGAGGCCAAGCACCAGGAAGGCTTACTCGGACAAATGGAAAAGGTTTTGTGCTTGGAACCAAGCTAAAGGCCAAGAGGCAACTCAGCCTCATGTGCCTCACATTCTGCAGTATTTAGCTGAGATGTTGCATAAAGGACTTTCCTTCTCCTCAATTAAAATCCATGCTTCAGCTATTTCAGCTCAATACGACACTAATCCACCTTTATTTTCCAATCCACTTCTAAGGCAGTTCCTCAGAGGGGCAAAAAACATTAGACCACCTAGAAGAGCCCCTACACCAACAAGGGACCTCAACTTTGTTCTGGAAAAACTAACGCTACCTCCCTTTGAACCACTTTTTTTCTGCAGTCCTTCAGTTCCTATCCTGGAAGACTGCCTTGCTCCTGGCAATAACTTCTGCTAGGAGAGTCTCAGAATTACAGGTACTTATGGCAGTGGAACCTTTCCTCATTTTCCATCAAGACAGAGTTTCTCTACAAACTAATCCTTCCTTCATGCCTAAAGTGGTTTCCAGTGTAGCTTTAAATCAAACCATCCACCTACCCACTTTCTTCCCCAATCCACAGAACAAAGGTGAGAAACTCCTGCATTCCTTGGACATTCACAGGCAGCTTCGTTACTACTTGGATAAAACTAAGGCTTTCAGAAAAACTGACCAACTCTGTTTCCTATGCTACAGCTTCTCAAGGGAGGGCCATATCCAAGCAAACCATTTCTAAATGGATAGGCCATTGCAT